>NW_026783017.1:0-119269 GCF_031769215.1 Ylistrum balloti
ATGTTTATACCAGCTTTCTGTATGTTCTGATGGGCAAACTTAAATTTACGTTATTTGTATGATTAAAATGGTAACCGCATGTGAAATTAAGTGAAAAATAATTATTAAATATTGTAAACATTTTGGCGCGAAAAAATACGAAACTAAAGAATAATTCTAAAAGCTGACTAAATATTCGATTAAATACGCATACATGGTCACACTCACAAATCAAAACTAAGATGACGTCATTAGTTACTGGAAATTTCCATGGGTTGTTCATTTATGAAGATCAGCCGATCATGTTTCGTTCAAAGTAACAATTCAGACTTATATCGGAACGGACCTGTAAATATTAATAAAGGCATCGAGAGGTTTTCTCGAAATTATCCAGAAAGCAAAGAAGTGAAGGCCTGCCCTATCATTTATCGCATAAACAAATTAAATATAGAACTGTTTTTTAGGTCAAACCAAAAAAAGAAAACGGCCCTTTTCGATTTAACTTCCGCGTTGTCGTTGTCCTTTAGGGCGGCGTTCCCGTGCGAAGCAGAGGAATGTTTTGTCTGTTCATCATGGAATGATACAGTCTTTAATGGTAGGTCTTTATATATATTTATTGACTTTTCATAATTCTGTGATATCAGTTGTTAGGATAAATTATAGACGCAGGCTTTCTAAAAAAAAACCTCTAGTCTAAATCCATATCAAATATAAACATGAAAATAACAGTAGAGTGTACTAACAGTTCGGTGTAATGGCTTGAGTTTGTGATTCATTAATTATAATAGAAACGATTATCTTTCCTGAGCTCATCAAGCAGTTTTTCAAATTCTATAACAGTTTGGACATTAATGACATGTTGCGGCAAATTGTTCAAAGGATCTACCACCCTGTATGTGAACAAATTCTTCCTGCTTTCAAGTCGACATCAATTTTTATAGATCTTCAAAGAATGGCCTCTGGTTCTTCTAGGAGTGTCCATCTGAAAAAAGTTCCCAGTTACCCTGCTGTCATATATACTTTTAACTATTTTAAAAACATTTATCAAATCTTCTTTCTTCTATGAACAAGTGTTGGAAGATTGAGTGTCTCCAAAAGTTGGGAATATGTTAAGTTCTTGAAACCATGAAGAAGCTTTGTTGCTCATCTCTGAACATTTTCAATTAAATTGATATCTTCTATTTTGAATGGATTCCATACACTTCCAGCATATTCCAAATGGGGTCTGACTAAAGCTTTAAACAGTTGTTTAAACATTGATTCGTCTAAATACCCACAAGATCTTCTAATAAGTCCAAATATATTGTTCGCTTTGTTCACCATTGAATGAATATGAGTTTTCAAGTCCTCATCTATTATGACACCAAGGTCCTTTTCGTGAGTTACATTTTCTAACTGAATCACTTTGCCTTCTGTTCCCCACACCGAATAGTTTCGTTTTCCATGGCACAATTGCCTGGCATATTTAAAGTTTACCCTGAAAGAGATTCTCCTTGTAAAATACCTCTCTCCAACTCTCCATCTTTACATTCTTTAAAATTGAATAATGTAATGGAGATGTTCTGCTTGGCTTCCTCAATAGGCTTTCGGTTGGTAAAGTATGCATCTTCTGCTTTATCGACAACACCTGCGATGTAAATCTTGGTCAATCCAAGTAATGTCACAAGTCTCAAATGAGAACCAGGTATACAACAACAGAACCAACAGGCAAACTAACGAGCATCAAACACATCCAGCTTCATATCACACAAAGGAATAGAAAATTTCTCATTGAGATCATTATGGTGACCATAAAATTCCTCATAGTTTTCGTCAACTTGAATCTTTTGAATAAAAGTTATTTGATCATGTTTAAAAATTCTCAGAAGGAGTAGAATATACCTAGCACAACTACAACATTCAGGCATTAAGACTTGATATTTCAAATCTCAAAAAAAAGTACTGAACAAACATTAAATGATAAAGCATAATTTGTTTACAATTTTTTTCAGCCCACATGGTCTCTCTGTCAACTTTTTGATACAAATTGCTACTAGTCATAAACAACTGACAGGATTTTGACCAGATTTAGTCAGAAGTATCCCTAAGGAAAGTCCAAATTTTGTATAGTCACAAGGGGTCTTCAGGGTGGGGCCAAAAAAGGGAAATTTTAGAATCCTACTTCTGTATGAATGATTGGATTTTGCCCAAAATTGGTGTGAAGCATTGATGGGTGAAGGGTAATCAATATTGTATAAATGGTGGGTCTCAACCCCCTGGTATGGAATGGGGAGGACCCAATAGGGGAAAAAGAGAGCAAATTCTTTGAAATCTTACTCTTCTTGTGGGAATGATTGAATATTTCCCAAAATTGGTCTGAATCATTGATTGGTGAAGTGGAATAAATTTTGTGTGAAAGTTAGTCTTGGCTCCCTAGGTTGGAAGGGTGGGACTCAATGAGAAAAAGGATCAAATTCTTTGAAATCCTACTTCTCCTGTAGAAATAATTGGATTTTGTCTACCATTGTATTTTTTTTATGTGAAAAGGAATCAATTTTCTATCAACCATGGGTCTCTGTCCCTCAGGTGGGAGGGGCAGGGCCCAAGAGAGGAAATGGAGCAAATTCTTTAGAATCCCACTCCTCCTGTAAGAAAGATTGGATAAAATTTGGTCTGAAGCATTCTTGTGTGAAGGGAATCAATTTTGGATATGGTAAATTGTGGGTCTTACCACAATCCATCATCTGTAAAAATGGCAGGATTCTGTATCAGTTTGGTTTGAAGCGTGGATTGTCTGGATGTCTGTGTAGGGACAGAGGGTTGGTACCCACGGGAGTCTATTTTATGTTGTGTGCTTGGATATCTAGAATTCCTTTAGTTTTGATGAAGCAATTACAGCAAAACCAAAGCCAGTTGATAGATAAAGGCCCACTGGGTCTGTTTTTATGAATTCAGGAAGTCAGTTAGCATCTTGTTATGATAAATGTAAGAAGACCTGTTCTAAACCCCTATGGAAAACATATCTTATCTTCAGTCTGTTTTCTATATTCATCAAGAAATACATTATTAATTGATTTTTTTTTATTTGCAGGGTCTCTTAAGGAATGATTTTCACTGGGATTCAAATTCATCTCCAAACAGAAATGAAATGGTACATGAAAGTGAAAAGAGTTTGGAGGAACTATTTTGTTAGTACAGACAATGACCAGGCCACGGTTCCTCGAAGAGTGGTCATGTCATAATGAGTTGTTCAATCTGTAACTAATGGTCAAATCTCGTTATTAACCTTGGGTTAGGCACTAACAATGGAGAGGCAACTTTCAGACGCAAGTGAACAACAAGGTGATAGTCGTCCATTTGATCCTACAGATGATATGTTTGGAGGTAAAAATGTTTTGCGGATGGAAATTCCAATTCAGAATATAGAAATAGACCAGGAGAAGGGAAAACCAAGATTAAATAAGAAAGATTTCAAATCTGAGATTTTTGAGAAAGTGATGGCATTAAGAAATTCTGGAGGTGGAGTTCTAATTATAAGAAATCAGAACTATGATGGAGTAGATAAAACCAATGACCCCTTGTACAAGGACCAGTTTACTACCATGGTGAGTGATGGAATGCAACAAATGGCTACATACAGAGGAGAGGTGGGTGAATTCCAGAGCTGGTACCGGTCAGTTTGGAAAGGGGATGGGAAATGGCTGCTCTATTATATTAAAGAAGGTCTACAGTTTACTTTTCCACTTGAATCAAAAGTTTACACTGTAAATGAGAACAACCACAGAAAAGTTGGAATTGAAGAAATACAAAGACGCTTGCTACAATCAACAAAAACACCACCAAACTATCACCCTAGTGTCACACATGTACATTGTGATGAAAAACATGGAAAATTGAGACTGGGAAAGAAATGTTCCTATCTGCATGAATCTACAAATATTCAGCTCAAGTCTTTTAATGATATCAATAGTATGTGTAAAAACATCAGAGAGTACACAACAGCATTTTGTCAAAACAAAAATGGAGGGAGCATGTGTTTTGGAATCGAAGAGAAACAAAACTCTGAAACGAAAAAAGGTTCAACTTGCAGTAAAACTCCTGTTGTTTGTGGAGTTCAATTCAATAAAGATGATGATGCTATTCGTCAGGAAATTAAGAAGACAATGTCAGAAAAGATGCTATGGATTAGACATAATGGAGAAAATGCAGATCCAGATGAAATATGTCAATATTATGATGTACGATTTCATAATGTAGATCCTGAAAACAGATCTAAAAAAGTTATTGAGGTTTCTGTGGCAAAATTTTATGGATGTGTGTTTTCTGATGAACCCAAACCATGTTATCTTGATGGAGGAGAGATAAAATACTACACGGTAAAGGAATGGGTACAGATATTGATGAAGGACCACCTGAAGGACTATAGTACGTACACATTGTATTCAATTTATTGTGTTGCTATACTTCTACTAGGTCATAGTGGGTATGCTACTTACTTAAGACCAGTGATGAGACTGATACTACCTCTATAAGGTTTTGTACATTTATTGGTGTCCAACGTCTCCCCATCATACATTATGTCACATTCCTTTCCAGCGTAGTTACAGGTTGGAGCAGATATCACACCCGTGGTACATGATGTCACATTCCTATGTACAATCGTTAGATCAGAATTGTAGGTCTCCTGTATAATTTATTAGAATGAACCTTAGAAATAATAATTCCTTGCAGTATAATGTGACTGGGCCTGATGTATAGAAGCAGTATTGATATGGGGGTTGATGTATCGCACTGATTTCTGGTTCAGCTTGGTACATTGTAGAATTGTCTTCAATACTGTTGATCTTAAAATCTGTGTGAAAGCATTGTTGTTTTATTTGCGGGTCTACCATCACACAAAGAAAACAAGACCAGTGAAAAAAGTCCACAAAAGCATTTAGGTTTGTTTAAGAACATGTTGTAGTATATTTATGTTGGAGTGAGTTCCATGGGGCTTATGGTTTTCTTTGGTACATGATGTCACATTCCTACGTACAATAGTTACTGGTTAGATCAGATGTGTAGGTTCTCCTTGGTACATGACGTCACATTCCTACTTACAATAGCTACTAGTTAGATCAGATGTGTAGGTTCTCCTTGGTACATGATGTCACATTCCTACTTACAATAGTTACTGGTTAGATTAGATTTGTAGGTTCTCCTTGGTACATGACGTCACATTCCTACTTACAATAGTTACTGGTTAGATCAGATGTGTAGGTTCTCCTTGGTACATGATGTCACATTTCTATGTACAATAGTTACTGGTTAGATTAGATTTGTAGGTTCTCCTTGGTACATGACGTCACATTCCTACTTACAATAGTTACTGGTTAGATCAGATGTGTAGGTTCTCCTTGGTACATGACATCACATTCCTACTTACAATAGTTACTGGTTAGATCAGATGTGTAGGTTCTCCTTGGTACATGACGTCACATTCCTACTTACAATAGCTACTAGTTATATCAGATGTGTAGGTTCTCCTTGGTACATGACGTCACATTCCTACTTACAATAGTTACTGGTTAGATTAGATTTGTAGGTTCTCCTTGGTACATGACGTCACATTCCTACTTACAATAGCTACTAGTTATATCAGATGTGTAGGTTCTCCTTGGTACATGACATCACATTCCTACTTACAATAGTTACTGGTTAGATCAGATGTGTAGGTTCTCCTTGGTACATGACGTCACATTCCTATTTACAATAGTTACTGGTTAGATCAGATGTGTAGGTTCTCCTTGGTACATGACGTCACATTCCTACTTACAATAGTTACTGGTTAGATCAGATGTGTAGGTTCTCCTTGGTACATGACGTCACATTCCTACTTACAATAGTTACTGGTTAGATTAGATTTGTAGGTTCTCCTTGGTACATGACGTCACATTCCTATTTACAATAGTTACTGGTTAGATCAGATGTGTAGGTTCTCCTTGGTACATGACGTCACATTCCTACTTACAATAGTTACTGGTTAGATCAGATGTGTAGGTTCTCCTTGGTACATGACGTCACATTCCTACTTACAATAGTTACTGGTTAGATCAGATGTGTAGGTTCTCCTTGGTACATGACGTCACATTCCTACTTACAATAGTTACTGGTTAGATCAGATGTGTAGGTTCTCCTTGGTACATGACGTCACATTCCTACTTACAATAGTTACTGGTTAGATCAGATGTGTAGGTTCTCCTTGGTACATGATGTCACATTCCTACTTACAATAGCTACTAGTTAGATCAGATGTGTAGGTTCTCCTTGGTACATGACGTCACATTCCTACTTACAATAGTTATTGGTTAGATCAGATGTGTAGGTTCTCCTTGGTACATGACGTCACATTCCTATGTACAATAGTTACTGGTTAGATCAGATGTGTAGGTCTCCCTTGGTACATGACGTCACATTCCTATGTACAATAGTTACTGGTTAGATCAGATGTGTAGGTCCCCCGTGGTACATGACGTCACATTCCTATGTACAATAGTTACTGGTTAGATCAGATGTGTAGGTCTCCCTTGGTACATGACGTCACATTCCTATGTACAATAGTTACTGGTTAGATCAGATGTGTAGGTCTCCCTTGGTACATGACGTCACATTCCTATGTACAATAGTTACTGGTTAGATCAGATGTGTAGGTTCTCTGTGGTACATGACGTCACATTCCTATGTACAATAGTTACTGGTTAGATCAGATGTGTAGGTTCTCCTTGGTACATGACGTCACATTCCTACTTACAATAGTTACTGGGTAGATCAGATGTGTAGGTTCTCCTTGGTACATGACGTCACATTTCCTACAATAGCTACAATCAGATGTGTACTGGTTATTTCTATCAATAGTTAGATGTGTAGGTTCTCCTTGGTACATGACGTCACATTCCTACTTACAATAGCTACTAGTTAGATCAGATGTGTAGGTTCTCCTCGGTACATGATGTCACATTTCTATGTACAATAGTTACTGGTTAGATTAGATTTCCTTGGTACATGACGTCACATTCCTACTTACAATAGTTACTGGTTAGATCAGATGTGTAGGTTCTCCTTGGTACATGATGTCACATTTCTATGTACAATAGTTACTGGTTAGATCAGATGTGTAGGTTCTCCTTGGTACATGACGTCACAATCAGTTTGACTCTATTACACAGTATTCTTAATAAAAAAAGAACTTTCATGCCATAATCTTCAATTGTGACAATCAAATAATGTTATTGATATTATTGAAAAGCACTGTTTGGATTTTCTTTTTTTAGAAATTGATGTAAATTTCTCTTTGTTGCTAAGTATGTATTATCCCTTTATCTAGGGTCTGATTACAGTAAGAAAATGACCAACAGTTGGCCAGCTTGAATTTTGTCAATTTCTTTGTTATCATTCCTTCTTGAAGCTCTTGATGGATTATTCTCTAGGTCCATAAATATAGGTTTCTTAAACCCCTTTCTTGTAGAGTGTCCAAATTGGGGGGTGACGGGTAGAAAAAAACATTAAAAATTGGTTAGACTTTGACTGTTTACTCAAATTACACCAACTAGTACAAAGTAGAAGACATTGCTTGTTCACATGCCAATATTGTATGCTCCCATATGTATGAAAACAGAGGTAAAAACCAACTTAGCATCTGCATTACTGATTTACATAATGATGTTGGCACATCCATCCAAATGAAATATGAATACCTTCATGTTGTATTGAAGAATTCTATATAAAATGTTACAACGAGAAATAGTGTTATCAGTTCCATTTCATTGAAAATTAAGCCTTCAAACTTAGGAACTATAAAAAATACTTTGTAAGTATGCATATATCAGTTCTGTTCTGTCTGCCAAAATGCTGGGACAGATGGACAGGTTCTAAAACTGTCCAAAGAACTGAAGACCGCCCACAAGCCTCTTGTTCTTAAACCTTTTGGAAATAATTCATCTGATTTAAATCCAACAATGCTATTGTACCTTTTGATTGTGAATTTCTTATTTTACAGAAACTACAGAAATCCATGCTGACTTACGACCCTTGATAGGTGAGTCTAACACCAATTTGACAGGTTGTGATGTGAGAAAATACAGCAGATCCCTAAGAGTCGGGGTCAGAGCAGGCCTGATGCATCATAATTAGAATAAGATTTGATAATTTCATTTTGACAGATATTTAAACCTTATGAGTCTTGTTTTGGTGAAAGTTTTTGCCTCAAAATGTTTTCAGTGTTGTGTATTATAAAAAAAGCTACTGTACAGACTTAGTCTATACACTTTAGTATAGTGAAATTTTAGTTAAGTATAAGATGATAAATTGCCAGAACTTGATCCTTATTGTCTTCAGACCTAAATCTGTAACTATTATGATGGAATTGATGGTAAGATTTGGTGATTTGTGATAGTCATAGTTGGTTATTGCATCTGGCCCGTAAGGGTCAAGTAGGATATTGAAATACTGCAGAGATCAACTTTTCACACAAAGCTGTACTAGGCATGAATGACTGAGCAGATTTTGAGTCCAAATTCAGTCAGATGCATCCTTTGGTATAAAAAGTGGGTCTGAAATCAAGCTAATCTTTGACAATCCTTCTACTCTAGGAATGATTGTCCAAATTTGGTATCCAGCATTCCTCAGTGATGGGGAGTCAGTTTTGTATAAACATTGGATCTTTTCCCCTGAGGCATTCTGAGTAGGGCCAGTTAAAGGAAATGCAATATAGATTAAAATTCCTTAAAATTCTTCTTCCTCTTTAGGAACGTCAGGATTCTGTCCCAATTAGCCTGAAACAGCTCAGGGTAAAGGAGAAACAATTTTGAAAAAGCTGTGGGAGGGATGTTGCCCAATAGGGATATAAAGCAAATTTTATAAAAAAAAACTTTACTTTTTCTGTAGGAATGTCAGAATTTTGTCCCAATTTGATATAAGGTATACTAGGGTGAAGGGAAATTAATTTTATAGAAAATGTGGGTCTGAATTCCCTGGAGTAAGAGGGCTGGGGCCAGGTAGGGGAAAACTAAAATTCCTTCTGTCAGAATGCCTGAATTCTGTCATCAGGTCTGAAACTTCCTTGGATGAGTGGGAATCAATTGGATATAAATGGTGGGTCTCTGCCTCTTTGGGCAGGAGGGGTAGCGCACAATTGGGGAAATAGAACAAATATTTAAAGTATTTCTTTTGTAGGAATGTCAGGATTCTGTCCTGCTTTTGGGTCAAGCATGCTTGAGTGAAGGAGACTTATATAAATGGTTTGGCTGACCTCTTGAGGTCAAAGTGGTTAGGCCCAATGGGGAAATAAATGTAAACATTTTCTTTTAATTCGGAGGAATCAGAATCAGTCAAACAAAGTCAGCTGAGTGATACAGGCCCTATGGACCTATTGTTGATGGTGCTTCTGGAGAAGTGATTGATGAATCATTTTCAAATTGAAGGTATCCTTGGTCCCTAGTTCTAATTGTGCCTAGTCCATTTTGCGACTGATTAGAGTAAAAATAGCCTACAGGTGACCATCTTGGCTTTTAGCATGTTGTCATCAGATGATGGCCAATTAAGAAGTCCTTCCTTTGTCTGTCATCCGTCTGTCCTTAAACCATTCTCATTATTGCTACTTATGAAGAAGTACTGGATGGATAATTTTGAAATCTCATACTTAGTTCCTCTTGGTCCCTATTTGTGCTTAGCCACATTTGGGACTGATTTTAAAGACAAAATGGCGGAATGGTGGTCATCTGATTTGGACAGTAACACATTGTTATTGCCATATCTGGAAAAACGGTTGATGAATAAAACTTTACATGTAGTTTCCCTTCTATCCAGAGGTGTTCATTGTCCCATTTTGGGACTGATTCAAAAAACAGTGACAAGCAGGATTTTGACAGTAATATGCTTTTGATAGCAAGAAACACTAAATTTGCAATCTTCCAGAAATTATAGGACATATTGGAGCTATACAGGTATAGCAGATTGGTTATGAAAAACACATCCTTAAAATTATATATATTTATAAACCACATCACAGTTACAGTTAGAGAAATAAAAATTGTGAAAACAGAAAAATTGCCCTGATTTCTGACTTGTAATTGTAATAAACATGTTTACCATCTTAAAAATGAAAATATATTGCCAGTTTCAACCCAAAACAACACCTTTACAGTATATTATATGTGACATACAAACAAATTTTATAACTTATAGAAGTCTTGTTAGTGCTTATCTTCTTATTAGCTTTACACAGTTAACATCACATTTCTTTTCTTACAGACCAAACAGTACTCAGGATCAAGGGAGAAAAAAAGGAGAAGTTCTTTGAAACCAAAGCTTTCCATGATATTCAAGAGAAACTCAGAAAGAACAGAGTCATAATGATCAAGGGTAACACAGGAGACGGCAAGACTTCAACTGCCATTCAACTCATGGATTGGCTGATCAAGGAACAGCCATGCAGACAACCTCTTCAGCTTCATAATATCAAGAAATTAGATAAATTGTCTCCAGACTTGAATCTGGTTACTTTTATTGATGATATTTTTGGAGAGGAATATGAGGTCCGAGAATGGAACAAGAGAATCAATTATGTTAAAACAATTTTTGGTGATGAACAAAGCAAGCCCAATTTTTTGCTTGTTACTATTCGTAATGAAGTATATAATGTTTTGCAAGAGCGGTCTTTGGGAGCACTTTTCACTGAAGATAACATCATTGATCTTAGTTCAGATAAGTACAATACAGCAGACGAAAGAAGAAACATTTTAGAGTTGCATAAACCAAATGGGAATTTTTCGTGGAAAGATGAAGAAAAAGAAAAAATTATAAATTCTTCACCCAAAATTGGATTCCCTCAGTGTTGTAAACTTTTCAATAATTCCAAAGAATTGCAGAAAAGACGTGTCCAATTTTTTGAGAACCCTGTTGAATTTATTGCTGAAGCATTATCAAGATTATCCGAAGGTTCTGTCATATTGTTTCTTTTTCTCAATGGAGGGGAGATAAAAGTTAAGGATCTAGACCCAAACAGTGATAAAATCAACAAAACATTGTTAGAAGAATCATTTGCTATTAGTATGAATGATGGTGAGGATGACAGAACCTCATTGACTTACAAGAAAAAAATAGGATTTGTAAAAGAAGGTTTAGACAGATTACTAGGATTTTTAGTTGTGAAGGAGAAACGTTGGTCTGGTGATGAAGTATACAGATTTAATCATGATTCTGTACATGTCACAGTAGCTCTTTTGTATTGGAACAAAACACCAGTTGGTTATATACAGAATTGTCCTGTGAAATCCCTCGATTATCTTACAATCTCAGAAAAATCCTCAAACAAGATTGTCATATCAACTGATTATTATACATGTTTGGGTGAACGTATTCTCCGAGAGTTTGAGCTTCAGACTTTTGATGTTACTATTGGATCTCTAGATGTTTGGAAGAATCAGATATTTGTTGAAAGATTTTTCAGGTTGGTAAATGAGAGAAATGTTGGTAAACTTGTGTTAAATGAAGCATGCTCTTATGGTGCAAAAGAATGTGCTTTATATCTTCTGAACCAGGGAGTCAAACCTGACAAGGACACCGACTGGTGGTCATTGATAACAGGAGGTTGGTTTGGTGGTAATGAGGGAGATGTGGATGTACTTGAGAAAGTTGTGATATATCTGGATGACAAGAGAAAACTTGACATGTTCAATGAAGCATGCTTCTATGGTGCAGTAGAATGTGCTTTATATCTTCTGAGTGAGGGAGTCATACCTGACAAGGACCCACAATGGTGGCCATTGATTTCAGGAGGAATGTTTGGTGATGGTAAGGGAGATGAGGATGCTCTTAAGAAAGTTGTTCAATACCTGAATGATGAAAGAAAACTTGACTTGTTCAATAAAGCATGCTTGTCTGGTTCAGTAGAATGTGCTTTATATCTTCTGAGTGAGGGAGTCAAACCTGACAAGGACCCAAAATGGTGGTCATTGATAACAGGAGGAATGTTTGGTGGTAAAGAGAGAGATGTGGATGTACTTGAGAAAGTTGTGATATATCTGGATGACAAGAGAAAACTTGACATGTTCAATCAAGCATGCTTGTATGGTGCAGTAGAATGTGCTTTATATCTTCTGAGTGAGGGAGTCATACCTGACAAGGACCCACAATGGTGGCCATTGATTTCAGGAGGAATGTTTGGTGATGGTAAGGGAGATGAGGATGCTCTTAAGAAAGTTGTTCAATACCTGAATGATGAAAGAAAACTTGACTTGTTCAATAAAGCATGCTTGTCTGGTTCAGTAGAATGTGCTTTATATCTTCTGAGTGAGGGAGTCAAACCTGACAAGGACCCAAAATGGTGGCCATTGATTACAGGAGGTGATGATAAGGGAGATGAGGATGTTCTTAAGAAAGTTGTTCAATACCTGAATGATGAAAGAAAACTTGACTTGTTCAATAAAGCATGCTTGTCTGGTTCAGTAAAATGTGCTTTATATCTTCTGCATGATGGAGTCAAACCTGACGAGGACACACAATGGTGGCCATTGATTACAGGAGGAGGGTTTAGTTATTGTAAGGGAGATGAGGATGTTCTTAAGAAAGTTGTTCAATACCTGAATGATGAAAGAAAACTTGACTTGTTCAATAAAGCATGCTTGTCTGGTTCAGTAGAATGTGCTTTATATCTTCTGAGTGAGGGAGTCAAACCTGACAAGGACCCACAATGGTGGCCATTGATTACAGGAGGAGGGTTTAGTGATGGTAAGGGAGATGAGGATGTTCTTAAGAAAGTTGTTCAATACCTGAATGATGAAAGAAAACTTGACTTGTTCAATAAAGCATGTTTGTCTGGTTCAGTAAAATGTGCTTTATATCTTCTGAGTGAGGGAGTCAAACCTGACGAGGACACACAATGGTGGTCATTGATTACAGGAGGAAGGATTAGTGATGGTAAGGGAGATGAGGATGTTCTTAAGAAAGTTGTTCAATACCTGAATGATGAAAGAAAACTTGACTTGTTCAATAAAGCATGTTTGTCTGGTTCAGTAAAATGTGCTTTATATCTTCTGAGTGAGGGAGTCAAACCTGACGAGGACACACAATGGTGGCCATTGATTACAGGAGGAATGTTTGGTGATGGTAAGGGAGATGAGGATGTTCTTAAGAAAGTTGTTCAATACCTGAATGATGAAAGAAAACTTGACTTGTTCAATAAAGCATGCTTGTCTGGTTCAGTAAAATGTGCTTTATGTCTTCTGCATGATGGAGTCAAACCTGACGAGGACACACAATGGTGGCCATTGATTACAGGAGGAAGGTTTGGTGATGGTAAGGGAGATGAGGATGTTCTTAAGAAAGTTGTTCAATACCTGAATGATGAAAGAAAACTTGACTTGTTCAATAAAGCATGTTTGTCTGGTTCAGTAAAATGTGCTTTATATCTTCTGAGTGAGGGAGTCAAACCTGACGAGGACACACAATGGTGGCCATTGATTACAGGAGGAATGTTTGGTGATGGTAAGGGAGATGAGGATGTTCTTAAGAAAGTTGTTAAAAACCTGAATGATGAAAGAAAACTTGACTTGTTCAATAAAGCATGCTTGTCTGGTTCAGTAGAATGTGCTTTATATCTTCTGCGTGATGGAGTCAAACCTGACGAGGACACACAATGGTGGCCATTGATTACGGGAGGAAGGTTTAGTGATGGTAAGGGTGATGTGGATGTTCTTAAGAAAGTTGTTAAATACCTGAATGATGAAAGAAAACTTGACTTGTTCAATAAAGCATGCTTGTCTGGTTCAGTAGAATGTGCTTTATATCTTCTGCGTGATGGAGTCAAACCTGACGAGGACACACAATGGTGGCCATTGATTACGGGAGGAAGGTTTAGTGATGGTAAGGGTGATGTGGATGTTCTTAAGAAAGTTGTTAAATACCTGAATGATAAGATTAAACTTGACCTGTGGATTAAGGTGTATTATTCTGGTTCAGAAGAATGTGCTTTATTTCTTCTACAGGAGAAATCACAATGTCCTACATCAGGGGTGTAAGTTATGGGGAAGAGGAGAGATTTTCATACTTGCCCACAATTAACACATTATTCTAATAATAATGACTATCCCCACTTGAGTTGCGGCAGAGACTGTGCTATGTTCCAGACAGTGGAGAAAACTGCTCTTAAGAACGTGTGTAAGTGTGAGACATTAGACTGACAAGTTGTACAGTGTTGTGTTTGCCAAGTACATGTCTTAATTTGTGGATAATAAAAGACGTACTGTATTACATAGGACTTGTGGGAGAGAAAACAGAGATATGCGAGACCTTCCTATTGCTGGCCAAATGTGTAGGTGACCATGGCCATCGTTTTCTGTATTACATAGCTGAGTGTACAGATGATGTAGCCTTTTTATATCAGAAACGTACATGACAGGGAGGGAAAACCTGAGCTACACTTGATGAAGGACAGAGAAAGATGAAGAGTTTAGGTTATGTAGGAACCCTCAGTATGATCATGTAGCCATAGTCGTTTGTAAATAAAAACATTTTAAAATATCCTCTGATTATTAGTTTAAAACCTTTACACCTGACTACTAGTTCACAACCCAGGTGATGTTGAGATGTTTTTATGCATATATATGATGATTTTTCTGTACAAGTTTGATGATCTCATTTGTGTTCTGATAAACAATAAACTTCTCGTAGGTTCGAATGACTTTGTATTAACTGGAAAATGTTACTGAACAAGGGAAATTTAAGGCACAGATTAGGTTTTAACTGTTGGAAGAATATATAGATTATGTATAGAATGACAAAACTTCTGTTGTATGATCCTTTGAACAGAAATATTGAAACATTTTTGTGTTGCATGACAAACAAGATTGAGGCATTGTGCATATTACAGCAGTGAAAGTTGTGACTATGATACCTTGTTCATGGTGTATTTTTTCTTGTTTTTCTCAAGTTTGATTGATGAAACATTCAATCATTTACATTCTATGGAGATATGTTGTATCCTTATTTAAAAATATATATATACATGTATATATATGTAGGGGGGAGGAGCTTATGGGTGATTAGTTATTACAATTTTTTGTTTTGAAAATGATTTTTAGCTTGCATTGCACATAGTGTCATTGAGTGTATCTTTTGATGAAGGTTCTGTCATCCATCTGTCCACCCGGCAACTTTTGTCTTCATCTGGAAAACTATAGGCAACTTTGGACTGGTCTAGGTACCTGGGTTGGAGTAACACTTCTTTGCCTCGTTAATATGGATGTCCTTGCCCTACTTTCAAGATCATAGGGGTCAAATCATGTTCCAGAAGGTCCATGAACTGATATTTTGCCAGTAGGTACCAAGGTTGGATTGCTGTAGTGCTTGTATAAATGACCTTGACTTACTTTCAGGGTCATATGAATTGTATATCTTTTGAAATGTTTTGAAAGGCAGGACACTGGTTAATTAAAAAAACAGGTACCTGGGATTGAATGCTACAGATTTTTCTCAGATGTTTCAGTGATAATTTGATATTGATTATCAAATCTAAATTTATATACAATGTGTTGCCATGCTACTTACCGATAACTAGATTGTGTATATATGTAGAAAATATACAGCATCCAGAATATGTCTGTGTATATATGTATGATTTAAAGGATGCTATTGATTGACAAGCCAGTATCCATTCGAGAGAATACCCTGCTATGGATTTTTGAGCCCCTACTACATAGTTTCCACAGTTATTGAAGATGATCAATGTGCTTTCCCAACCATCATCCCCTTCTGCACCCTCGGTTGTTTACATTGATTATTTGATGTGTATCTTTTTTTCACAATTTGTTGTTTTATTCTTGTTATTTGTAGTATCACAAGTATGCTTATTATGTAAATATGTATATAGATTAAATCTTTTATAATGTTAGTACACAAGGGGGATTACTGTTGGAGGAAACCATGCAGTACTGATTGAAAACCCTCAAGATAGGGCAGATGACCCTCTACATAGTGAGTGTAAGGTATCATTACACTCCTTTATATTGCTAGTATGAGATTTGATGATAGGTATTGTTACTCTTGTTGCATACGGATGTAATATTTTAGGCTGGTTGGTCTCCTGAATTTAATTGGCTACTCGCTCTGACCTTTTTGTTGGATTTTAGCTCATGCGTGTAAATTCTGGGGAATTTGGGAATCTTATAATACATTATTTCACCACAACATTATGTTCCAGCTAAAATATCATATTTCATATTGAGAGCCCAGGTTGTATTCAGCTTCTTTGATCATACTTAACACGGTCAAGCCACCTATTGAATATTCTATTTCTCATGCACCTTCTTCAAGGTCACTTGCAGAGTCTAGTAGCTTTTTTCTGAAATCCTCCAGGGTCTAGTTGCTTCTATCTTTTGTGAATTTTCGCACTTTTAGCTGCTCTGGGACACCTCAGAGTCTGATGATTAATTGAAATTAGTGGATTAGTAAGTAATTTGTTTTACTGGAGTAGAGCGAGTAGCCCCTGATAAGTAGATTTTATGTTTAATAATTGTGAAGTTATCAACAGGTGAACCTGTGCTTGTGTGTATTGATGTATATATAAAACAGGGGTGAAATTTGTTAATGAATAAAACACCTCTTCTTCAAAACCAGAGTATCAAGAACAGCCATTACTTGTTATGTATCATGAATGCCGAAATTATACTGCGGAATCAGATTCATGGGATTCCATTTTCATCATTTTCCAAAAACATACTCTTTGGAGGACACTTGATGTCATTGATAAATATTGCTTAATGAGTCTGCTTATATTTATTCCAATAGTTCAAAGACATGAGTTTCTTGGATTAAGAGCACCCATTAATTCAACGAATGTAAATCCCTAAGGAAAGTAAATTATTGTGAAGTATATCATTTGGCAAATAATAAAACATACAATTGTTTTGGAATTATTTTCTTCAATAGCTGTCAGAGTGGTTTAGGTCCTCTTAGCCTTTTTGTGTTTTAATTAGTGATATTTTCAATGTTTTATGTATTAAAAGTGAAGTTGTTATCCAATGCACATTACAGGATTTTTTTTCTTCAATTTTAAAAAGGACTTATGTACTACATGTAATAAGTTTTTGTTTGGAAAATAGAAAATGCAATGAATATTTTGATTTTTTAGCGGAAGGTCAAAGCTATTTGATATCAAGCAACGATATATCTGGTGCTTCTTGATGCGTTTAGAGTCAGAATATCCTTAAGGCCTATGGACATATTTTTTGATAACTTTTTATGAAATTTTCATGTGTCTCTTGTTTGTTTTGTTTTTAATTTGATGTGTTATTGATATGAACACATTAATGTTATGACTGAATCAAGGTCGATAACTCCTGTGTATTTTTTATATTTCCATGCCTGAAAAATGTTGGTCTTAAGTACTACAATTTTTACAGAATGGACAATTTACAATATGTGGTGTTTTTCCTATTTGTATATAGATGTTTATATATGTGTGTTAACACATTCATACTGTGGTATTTTTTGAAGAAATGTATACATGAACTCACGTTTTCTTGTTGAATGTAAATATGGATATTAAAATTATTAAGATATATTTGATATATAAATAAAAACACCATGTCATGCTCAAATTTGCCAAAAATGATCCTAAAATTGTCATGACTAGGTGTTGTTATTTTCAGGTCGGTCTGAAATTCAATATGGCTGTCATAACAGCCATCTTGAAAAAGACATGTTTAATTTCTTAAGTTCTGCTGATGACTTAAAACTGAAATGTAGTGAAAATGTTGAGAAACTGATACAAAAAAAATGTATTATCTATTTTTACTGCTTAAGTTCAAAACTGTTTTAATCGTTTAAACAACTGATGACACTACCATTACTTCTATTATATCATGTATAGGTCTTAAGAGTCAGAAGACCATTCAGGCCCATGGACCTCTTGTTTGATAACTTATTCTGAAATTTACTAGTCCATCAACAGTGTGAATAATTTAGTGACATGCAATGTTTTGGCAATATTCTGGGTCTTTTGAGAAATTTCTTTAGAGAAGAAAATAATTTTTGAAGAAATCATTTTAGCAATGTCATTCAACTGCACAAGTTTTAAAAAGTTGATTTCTTCAAGTACTGGAATATGATAAATAAATAAATCTTAGTTTTTTTTATCTTATTTTATACATAATTCATACTATGATTACACAAACATGAAAGGTAACAAGCATGTTTTAAATGTTTTGAAAAATTTCTTCTAAGGAAGAAACTATTTTTGTGAAAGAATAATTTTAACAGTATCAATCAATTGCATTAAGTCTTTCTTACATCTATTAGGGCCATCTGATCCAAAAAGTGTTTCTTCTGTCATAGTGTGCTGTCCGCCACATGTTAACTTTTGACATTTTAAACTTCTTAAGGTCCAACAATGGAGCTGAGTTGGAACTTGCTCAAAATGATCTCAAGATGGTCCTGACCAAGGGTTGTTGTTTCTTAATTACAAAAGTCAATATGGCAATCATGGCCGCCATCTTGAAAAATATATTTTTAACTTTTTGTCAAGTTCCAGTGATGCTATTGAACTGAAAATTGGAAGGAATGCTAAGGGAGGGAATCTTATAAAAGGGTTGTTATTTTTCAGCCTTGTCAAAAGTCCATTCTGGCAGCTGTGGTGGCCATATTGTAACATGATAGCACAATAATGATTCCTCTCAATAACATCTGTTTCAGACTTCTCAAGTTGTACAAGTGGGATTGGGCTGAAACTTGCTTGCAGTCATCCTTACAAGGTCGTGACCAAGTGTTGCTATTTTTTTAATCGGTCCAAAGTCCAATTTGGCCACCATTTTGAAAAACACATTTTAAAATTTCTTGATTCCCCTTGTGCCAATGAGCTTGAATTTGGTAGGAATGTTGAGAAACTGAAATGAGGCATGTTTTTTGCCTTTACTGCTTAACTATTCTAAACTCTTTTAATCATTTATTAACTGTTCCTTATATCACTTCTGTTGTATAAAGGTTTTTATAGCCAGATGACTATGAAGACTCATATGTCTCTTGTTTGTTTTGTATTTAATTTGATGTGTTATTGATATGAACACATTAATGTTATGACTGAATCAAGGTCGATAACTCCTGTGTATTTTTTATATTTCCATGCCTGAAAAATGTTGGTCTTAAGTACTACAATTTTTACAGAATGGACAATTTACAATATATGGTATTTTTCCTATTTTGTATATAGATGTTTATATATGTGTGTTAACACATTCATACTGTGGTATTTTTTGAAGAAATGTATACATGAACTCACGTTTTCTTGTTGAATGTAAATATTGATATTAAAATTATTAAGGTATATTTGATATATAAATAAAAACACCATGTCATGCTCAAATTTGCCAAAAATGATCCTAAAATTGTCATGACTAGGTGTTGTTATTTTCAGGTCGGTCTTGATTTCATTATGACTGTCATAACAGCCATTTTGAAAAAGACATGTTTAATTTCTTAAGTTCTGCTGATGACTTAAAACTGAAATGTGGTGAAAATGTTGAGAAACTGATACAAAAAAAAATGTATTTTCTATTTTTACTGCTTAAGTTCAAAACTGTTTTAATCGTTTAAACAACTGATGACACTACCATTACTTCTATTATATCATGTATAGGTCTTAAGAGTCAGAAGACCATTCAGGCCCATGGACCTCTTGTTTGATAACTTATTCTGAAATTTACTAGTCCATCAACAGTGTGAATAATTTAGTGACATGCAATGTTTTGGCAATATTCTGGGTCTTTTGAGAAATTTCTTTAGAGAAGAAAATAATTTTTGAAGAAATCATTTTAGCAATGTCATTCAACTGCACAAGTTTTAAAAAGTTGATTTCTTCAAGTACTGGAATATGATAAATAAATAAATCTTAGTTTTTTTTATCTTATTTTATACATAATTCATACTATGATTACACAAACATGAAAGGTAACAAGCATGTTTTAAATGTTTTGAAAAATTTCTTCTAAGGAAGAAATTATTTTTGTGAAAGAATAATTTTAACAGTATCAATCAATTGCATTAAGTCTTTCTTACATCTATTAGGGCCATCTGATCTAAAAAGTGTTTCTTCTGTCATAGTGTGCTGTCCGCCACATGTTAACTTTTGACATTTTAAACTTCTTAAAGTCCAACAATGGAGTTGGAACTTGCTCAAAATGATCTCGAGATGGTCCTGTTATGACTGAATCAAGGTCGATAACTCCTGTGTATTTTTCATATTTCCATGCCTGAAAAATGTTGGTCTTAAATTTACAATATATGGTATTTTTCATGATTTTTTATATATATGATAGAATGTGCGTAATATTCTTCCAGGCATGTGCACATCAACTCACATTTTCTTGTTGAATATGAATATGGATATCAAGATTAATAACATGTATTTGATATGATATCCAAAAAAAATCATTGAGAGATTTAGTGAAACAGAAAGATGTAGTATTATACCAGACATCTGCATATATTTAGATTGATGAATTTTTAAGTCACCTGAGACAAAGTCTCGAGGTGACCTATTGCGATTGCCTTTTGTCCGACATCATGCATCATAAACTTTTGACATTTTCTGCTTCTTTTGGAAAACTCCTGAACTGATCTCAATGAAATTTTACAAAATCGTAAACTATAGACTGAGGGGCAGGGCTATAAAACTGTCAAATTGATTGAAACTTCAAAAATCTTCTCAAATCCAAGGTATGGTAGATTCAAAAAGATAGATGGAAAAGCATTCAGATGCTTTACCAAAATTGTAAATTTCATGACCTCAGGGTCTCGCATTTCCATCTGGAGAGGGGATGAAGATTACTACAGTACATAATATAGGAAAATTACATTTTTTAACATAATATGTTTGTTTTCTTTTGGAAATAGTTCAGACTTGGTTAGGATTGTTAGTATAAGATGAAGGTTTGAGGAAAAGCACATATTGAACTTGGCTGACCCACAGGGAATGATGGGCAGGGCCAAAAACGGGTCAAATTGACTGAAATTTCAAAGATGTTCTCAACACCCAGATATGATTGTATCTATTTAAATCCTGTTCTTGGGTGGAAAAGTTTACATATTTAAAAATTACATTTTTGAAGCCTTAGCATAGGACAGCAGTTAATGTTATACACAGTTTACATTTGCATGTAGTTAAAATTATCTTTCTTTCTTAATAATATCATTTCTATGACTTGTTACAAGAAACATTGTAATTCAGGTGACTGTTAAGGCCCTTGGGCCTCTTGTGTGAGAACAAATTCAGTATAAAAATTATCATAAAGAATACATGACTTTTATTATCATTTCTTAGCTCTGTAAGATAATCAGCTTTACTAAGATGAAGAAGGTAAGTCTGACTGTAGTCTGTTCATCCTGAGTCAGCTTTGTATACCCCCAGCCCCTATCGAAGTCTGACTGTAGTCTGTTCATCCTGAGTCAGCTTTGTATACCCCCAGCACCAAGCGAAGTCTGACTGTAGACTGTTCATCCTGAGTCAGCTTTGTATACCCCCAGCCCCTATCGAAGTCTGACTGTAGTCTGTTTATCCTCAAGCAGCTTTGTATACCCCCAGCCCCTATCGAAGTCTGACTGTAGTCTGTTTATCCTCAAGCAGCTTTGTATACCCCCAGCCCCTATCGAAGTCTGACTGTAGTCTGTTTATCCTCAAGCAGCTTTGTATACCCCCAGCACCAAGCTAATTATGACTAGGCTGTTCATCCTGAGGCAGCTTTGAACACCCTCAGTACCAAGTGGTCTAAGGCATAAACCGTTATCGTTCATCTATCCATCTGTCATTCATGGTTAATAAATTCTGGTATTTATAAGTCTGTAATGCCCTAATATTGATCGAATGGCTTCTTTAGAACCAAACACTACTCAAAATAGAAAAAAAAACAGATTTTACCATTAACCTTCACCATCAAACACCATCTGTAAGATTTAACATCAAACTTCATCATCAAGCTTCATCATTAAGTTTCATCTTCAACCTCCATCAGTAAGAGTTGCTATTAAGCTTCATCAGTGAGCTTCACCATCAAGTTTCATCAGTACACTTCACTATTAAGCTCCATCAGTGAGCTACACCATCAAGCTTCATCAATACACTTCACCATTAAAAACCATCATCAAGCTTCATCAGTACGCTTCACCATCAAGCTTCATCAGTAAGCTTCACCACCAAGCTTCATCTGTACACTTCACCATCAAGCTTCATCTGTACGCTTCACCACCAAGCTTCATCAGTACGCTTCACCATCAAGCTTCATCAGTACACTTCAACACCAAGATTCATCAGTAAGCTTCACCACCAAGATTCATCAGTACGCTTCATCACCAAGCTTCATCAGTACGCTTCAACACCAAGATTCATCAGTAAGCTTCACCACCAAGATTCATCAGTACGCTTCATCACCAAGCTTCATCAGTACGCTTCAACACCAAGATTCATCAGTAAGCTTCACCACCAAGATTCATCTGTACGCTTCACCACCAAGATTCATCAGTAAGCTTCACCACCAAGCTTCATCTGTACGCTTCACCACCAAGCTTCATCAGTACGCTTCATCACCAAGCTTCATCAGTACGCTTCACCACCAAGCTTCATCAGTACGCTTCATCACCAAGCTTCATCAGTACGCTTCACCACCAAGCTTCATCAGTACGCTTCACCACCAAGCTTCATCAGTAACCTTCACCACCAAGCTTCATCAGTACGCTTCACCACCAAGCTTCATCAGTACGCTTCATCACCAAGCTTCATCAGTACGCTTCACCACCAAGCTTCATCAGTACGCTTCACCACCAAGCTTCATCAGTAACCTTCACCACCAAGCTTCATCAGTACGCTTCACCACCAAGCTTCATCAGTACGCTTCACCACCAAGCTTCATCTTTACTCTTCACCATCAAACACCATCAGCCCGACCCCAAAAGGAGAATGAATAGAACTAATTCCTTAAAATCCTATTTCTCTGTTAGGAATGATCACTAACATTTGGTCAGAAGTATCGTTTGGTGAAGGGAAATTTTGCAAGGTTTTTAAGATCCTACTCCTCCGATAGGAATGAATGAATATTGTCAAAATTTGATGTGAAACATTCTTTGGTAGAGAGGAATCAGTTTTGTATAAATGGTAAGTCTTGGCCTCCCTGTGGGAAAAGATTGGGCCCAAATAGACGAAATGGAGCAGATTCTTTTTATAAAATTGTACTCTTCCTGTAGTAATGATTGTTTTGAACTCAAATTTGGTCTGAAGTGTTCTTGGGTGAAGGGGAATCAGTTCTGTATAATCCCAGCCTCCTAGGACAGGAGGGGGTGATGCACTATTGGGGAAATTTAACTTCTTAAACAATCTGTCTTCCATACAAGGATATTGTCAACGTTTGGTCTCAGGGATATTTTATCAAAAGGGAAATCATATCAGAAATTGTTCGTCACATTTGAAGTTCTTTATTAAATGGCTGAATCGCTAAATTTTCCAGGTGACCGATGTAGGCCCCTTAGGCCTTTATTTAATCACGTTCTCGCTTGGTGTACTGTCTGGTTTATTAATGTACTTTAAAAAGGAGACGGATCATATAAAAATAATTTGAATCCGATTCTAATGTGTTGCTCTTATATATAGCCACAGTCTAATCACAGATGCCTACACACATACCGATATGGTTCACATACATAAACCTACACATCAGTAGACATTTGTGGGAAAATCCCTTTGGTATAATAGACATGACACACCAGGAACTATGGGCCTTTTGGTTTTCGTTAACATGAATTACGTCCCTTTCTACGCGCTCTTCATTGCGTGCAATAACAACACGTGTTGGAAACATTTAGTCAGACCTGTCCATCGCTCAAAAATGGTGCTACAGCGTGTTGTGTGAGTATTGTGCATGGAACCGTTGATAGATAACACATTTCTACTCCAATGAAATAGTTAAAGCGAAATGATTGCTTTACCGTGTGGTGTTTTAGGAAATAGTCCGGTGAAAATAGTGCAAAAAAGCGAATTAGGATTTCTCACAATTTAGCACTAAATCGACACAAATGGCAGATATATTATCGTTATAAAAATTGTGAGTGCTCATGATAACTGGTTAGTTGTGTAATAGGAAGGAAAAATAAAAAAAAAAAAACACTGTCACAGCTGGGTTTTGAACTATTGACCCTTCCGTCTCTAGCCAGACACTCTGCTACTTGACTCCAGGGAAATTCCCACTAGACGAGCTTAGTAAGGCCACCTGTACTCTCAACTTCTACACTACTCAGTCTTTCACGAAGTCTTCAACCCCAAAGACAACAATCAAGGTTCAATATCTCCAAGGAATCATCTCAATCACCAATATGTTGTACTCTTGGAATGTTCAACGGCACCAAATATGTAAAACACGTAGGAAGGAGTAATGAAAAACACTGTGGCACCGCTTGGGTTTGAACTAGCGATCCTCCTGCCTCTAGACTACTGCTTGACTAAAGGGGAAATTCCCTTTCCCTGTACTCTAAACTTCAACCGTTGATTATCGTAAACATAAGTTGTCGATTTCTTGAAGTCTAATAGAATATGCTATCCATGAAGATTCCTGTTTTCTTGAATAGATGTCACTGTGAATATTTTCTTCTCATTTCCCATATTTTGCTTTAACTGATGTTTTGTACCTTCAGGTATACAGTTAAGGTTATCATGTACAGAGTGTTATGGTTCTACACATTGTTAATTTAAACATTTTTATCATCCATACACTAAATATGAGTATTGTTCCATTTTAAGTCAATTAAGCATGTGAACATTGACAATATGTTGATATGTTACTAGAGTGAGATATCAGTGAGAATTTCAACAGTACAGGTTTCCTCTGATCGTTATCATTTGCTGTCAGCTGACTATATTTGGATTGCATTTGTCTTCATATCACATTGCTTTGTTTACCAAAAAATAGAAAAATCGAAAGCACTTATCATTGGTAAGGAAGGCTGGCAACAATTCTGAATGGCAGTTATTTGTAACAGTCAGCATTGTTTTGATACAGAGCATCCATGTAGTAGCAAATGACTACCTCATGGAACAACATACAGGAGGCCCATTGCATGCAGTCCAGAGTAATTAGGGTAGTGTCATGGCCAAGGGCAAAACCACAACAGCAAAGACCAGTTAACATCTCAGCTTTAATAAACACAAACTGCCACAGGATGGAAGCATTGAAACCACAAATTTTCATCCAATAATAGCCTATGCCATCATTCTACCGGCTGTGCTGTTGCAGCTCCTAATTTGTTCCAACTATTTTGTGCTTTCAGAAAACCGAAAACCCAAAAGGGTAAGCGGTTCTTGGAAGGAAGGGAACCAAAAATTACAGAAAATACAAAGAATGCTATCTTTGTTAAGGGTGGCAACACCAGTATGACTGTTACCCAAGCTATGAAAGAATTGGTAAGAAATGATGTCATACTATATTCTGTTTCTCTTAATGGATTCTAATTGAGTACTGTGTAATTAAAATAAAGTTAGTATGATATTAAAGTTTAAAGTTTTTCTTCTAAATATGTTTTTGAAACATTTACTTCTTGTTGTTAATGTCAATAGAACCCAAGATCTTATAGAACAACCAGTAGAAGATTTCATCGCAACATGTTGATGACTTCACTGTCACCACAAAGTGTATTATTTAAAACTTTCCCGAATTTTTTTTTTTTGTGTGTGTGTGAGATTTGCATATTTAGAAATGATATTGGGAATATCTGTCTCATTTGGTGCTCCAGTTCCAGGATACCACAATATCAAACATTTCAGTGAATGGAATGCATGAATGTTTTTACATTACAATGACTACTGTAAAATAAATTTTGAGCATATTATGTTTTTCTTTTCCAGTATCTCCTTAAGAAACCAAACGCAGTATCCTACAAAAGGTAACTACATGTATTTATAGTAACAGTTGTTCCTTATCGTCTTCATGCTCAGAGAATAAAAATTTACATTCACCCTTCCTGTATCTGAAGTATACAATTTATTCTTTAAAAAAATAGAACTTTTTGAAAATTCTTGTTACATCTGATAAGTGATTTTGGCATCTTAGTCCTTATATTGTGCAAGTTCTTTTATTATAATTTCAATATCTCTGTTGTGAATATCTGTTTGAAATATTATAACATATGATTTTTTTGAACATCCATCTTGCAACGTTGCTTTTTTAAACTTTATTGAATTGCCTCTTGTTCTGGAGGAGGTATCAATTTGAAGTAATCCTTCTGTTATTTCTTCATCATATTTTTTTTTCTTTTTTTCATGCAGAAAAAATATTTTACGGCCTTTTGAAGATGAAACTCCACTTGTAAGTTTACCTGATGATTAAAAAAAATGAAATGAATATTATTTGTTTCCAACTATTGTTCTTTCAATCCCTTGCACCCCACCCCTCTCCTACCTACAATAAAAAGAAAATAGATAAATTAAATATAGGTGTATTTCTGTTTGTCTTTCTGATCCAGATTTGAGATGATATTTAATCAGTAATGAATCCCATAGACATACTGTTTCCATTTTTATATAAATTATTCAAGGATTATTTATACAGAAGGTACTTTTTCCCCCACAACTTCTTCCTCACAACTTCCTCTCTGCAACAACTCCCTGGTTCACTGTTGAAATGTTTCAATTGTTTTTTTACTTTTATCACTAATATTAATGTACATTTCTTCTTGTTTTTTAATAAGTTGCTAGATTTAATTTCTTTTTCTCTTTTTTTTTCTCTCCAGGAATTTTTTGCCAAAAAGAGTGATGCTGCCTTGTTTGCTTTTGGCTGTCATTCCAAGAAGCGACCAGATAATCTTATTTTAGGTTTGTTTATGTTTTATTTTAATGCAGTCACTTAAAGACAACAACATATTACTATCAGTTTGTGTTTCAGAAAAGGTTTTCTACCCTTGTACGTCTGCCTTGCAATGAACCTGAAAGGGTGTGGGGTATTGCAATCATGCACGCCATCCGTCCGTCTGTCTGTCCACAATTGCATACTGCTTATTATCTCAAAAACTACATCACCGGTCATCACCATTTTCACTGGGGATGTTGGGCCTATGGACCTACCCAACCCATTCTTGAGATAACTTTCCACTCACCACAACCACACATTTCCTACTTCATAATAAGGCTGTGGAGTATTGCCCGTGTTTGCGGAGCTATTTTTTCCTTACTATGATAAAGAAGAAAACACCATGACAGGATGTCAAGAGTAACAACAGCTGATCAGTTGTGAGAAATATCAGTTTTGAGATGGTGCACTTTTCCCAATGAAAAACAATCACCGTATTTTAACATTTAAATAAACCCAATAAATTATTGACTTAAAATTGATTTAATACAAAGCTCTGAGTGTACTTGAATATTGATCATCTTTGAATGGTTGTTTGGTGCATTGTTATTGGTTAATCCTAAAAATGTCTGTATTAAAATAGTTTTTGTTTTGCAGGACGGATGTTTGATTTCCATATACTAGATATGTTTGAGTTGGGGATTGAGAATTTCAAGTCCATGTATGAGTTGCAGGTGAGCTAAAAAAGATCAAAATAACAGTACTTGTGAAACCTAATCCTCAAGCATTTTCATATCCCTCACTGGCGTAAGGGGGAGTAATCCATTCATGCAAGGTGTACAAGATATCTTATAAATGGATGGATAGATCTATTTCTGGAGTATGATTTTGTTGAACGATCAACCTTGACCACTTCAGATATAAAAAGCTTGTGCACAATTTAGCTCATATTTACTCTGCAGCGTCACAGTATTAAGTTCTACACCAGATTGAAATTTGGAGGCCATCAGTCAAAGTTAAAGGTCAAAGGTGAAAGTTCACCCTTGAACATCTCAACAGATTCAGTTAAAAATATAAAGATTAGGGAATATGGCTTTAATCGTATGATTGCCTGCTCACTTTGTTTTTATTTCTTGTGCATATTTTCCACCTTAAATACTACCTCTGAGATGTTTTCTTGAATGTGTAATATGTTTGCTTTCAATTACAATAATTAAACTGCATATGGGCGATGTCCAGAGAGATGTGAAGGAATGTTACAAAACAGGGAGGATTCGACTTTCAACAAAATGAGATAAAAATAGACTCCATGTGAAATTAAAAGCAATATAATCGATAGCAGTGTTTATTTAAGAGAATGACTGCACTGATAAACTTAATAATTTTAATTTAGAATTCTTCGTCAGTATCAATACTTACTGGCAGTCATATAATTTGTAAGGGTTTTTCCATTGGAATACTTAAGCCACCATTTGTTATTCATACCGACTGTGAATGTCAAGTGATGGCAGCTGGTTCTTTCGTGATAACATTCACTATTGAAATAAATGAAAAGAAGATTAATTTGGGTATGGCATTTATAATGGAGATAAATGCCACCTGAATTTGGTAGTGTTATAGAGGCCTTGTATGTGGGAGAAATACTAACTGCCTCAGATAGGGAACATTAAACCTCACGCCTCAGATCTTCATCTGGTGTATAGTCGAGCAGCGACTGCCGATAGAAACATGTTGAGTCACTACTTAGTGTGAATGCTGCCATTTAAAAATATATGCTTGAAATATTCTAAATTAAAAAAAAATTAATGAGATAACTTTTTCATAGGGAGCAAAATGCAACATGGGTAGCAAGCCTTGTCTGCTGTTTGCTGGGGAAGCTTTTGACCAAGACTTGGAACATAAAAGGTTGAAGAATCTTTTTATTGGTAAGTTTTATGTAATTAGTCTAAGGGTCCAAGACACGACTCAAGATAGAAAGTTGGCATATTTAAAGACAATGTCAAAGTATTTCTTTGCATTTTTACTGGCTGGCAGTAAACATCATCCGTTGGCTTATTACTGGACATGGGTATTTTACCAGATAAATAAAATATTGAATTGTCAACACAGAAAAACAACAAAGAAGATACTGACATGTCAACAGAATCTTATTCAAATTTCAATTTGATGGATAAATGGCAAAAAATGAACAAAAGAAAGATTTACAAGTAGGCCCCAGAAAAAGTACAAGGGTAAGACAAGGTGTTCCAGAAGGGTATACATCTTCTGCTACATCAACCACACTTGCTATGTAAATCTTGGTCGATCAAAGTAAATAATGTCACATTCTGGAAATAAGAAGTTAAAAAGGACGAGTCAATGAATAACAAGCTGTTTATGCTGATATCTAACATTTGATTAAAACATTTGTTTGATATGATACCATCACCAAAACATATTATAGCCCAACTTCTTTAAAACAACTGAATAAACTTGGAAATTGATATACAAACTATATGTACTTTAAGGGTTTTGGTAAAGTGATAAGTAATTGTGCTTTCTCAGTGACATTTTGATAAGATAATTTTTGTTTCTTTTTCATATATTTCTTGTTGGAATGGTGGATATTTTCGTAGAAGTTGTAAAGATGTAAAGAGTTATCTCCCTACCGATATTGGTATATATCTGAAATCCATACAAATTTTGTCAAAAACACAATAGGCACCATTATGCTGTTGATGTCTGTGGGTGATTTTTTGTTTGTTTTTTTTTTCAGATTTTTTCAGAGGCCCTGTGGTAAGTCAGGTACGACTCGCTGGCCTGGAACATGTGATACAAGTCACTGCATTAGATGGAAAAGTACAGCTTAGAAATTACAAGTTAGTAAAAAATAAAAATTATTGCACTAAAGAAAAATTGCTGACTTTTACTTTATTTAGAAAAATCACTGACTTTCACTTATTTAGATCTGACCAGATTTCGACACAGTGAATATATACAGCTTTATTTGAATTGATCAGCAATGAGAGTTTGACCATCACTAAGGAGAAGATAATGTCTTATATCGCACAGATGTTTATATTAACTACTTTGTAAATGAGAAATTCAACTTGGCAGAGGGTTTTACAACACCTGGTCAAGGCTGTTGTGAGAAAATATTCAAGATGAATGTTGTTTGAGAAAAATGAGTTTAAGCGTACAAAGATATTCCAAAAACTCATTTTTATCAGTGTTTAGATGTACTGATTTTGTTGAATATGGTGAATACCATACTGCAGGGCTGTTTTCTCAGAGATGATATTTCCACTTAGAAGTACATTAACATTACTGCCAAAATTTATAATAAGACACAGATGTATAAGATGTCCTGAATTTCTAATGATATAATGTAATGGTTTTAGAAGAAATTGGAGAAAATTTTTACCTGTAAAAATAGCCAGCTTAATGGTAAATATTACGTACTCTGTATACTTTTCTTAATTGATGATTAGTTGGTTCAAACAAGTGTAATGTTCTACAACAAAAACAACAATGGATTTATTCATACCCAGAATGATATATTTATTCCAATGACATATGTTAATATATTTTTTTAAGTGTTTAGAATATAAGTAATGTTATCCATGTCAACTTTCATTTTATTGTTTGCCAATATAAATTCATGCATTCAGATTACATATGAATTCAACGAAAATCAATCTCCCATGGAAATTGATAACTTATTTTGAATTAGTGTTTTTCTTATAGTTACAGATCTGATTTACTTGATATTTACAATTCAGAAAGTGAATATAGAAGATTTTATGATCTAACCATACAGGGAAATCCTATGTGATAACCATTGAAATTAAAAAATTTCAAAAAATTACTTATCAACAGAATTCTGATGAAAAAGTCTGGCAGTAACACTCCCAGAGTAGAGCTCGAGGATATGGGCCCATCCTTTGACTTTGTCATTAGGCGGACAAAACTTGCCTCCGACGATCTCTACAAGCGCTCACTCAGACAACCCAAGACAGCAAAGGTTTGTTTATTATTATATAAGGTTAAAATATTACTTAACCAGTGTATTATCATTCTTGGTTCTCATATTAAAGCTTAGAGTAAGGCTTTACCAAATGGTAAAATTGAATAAAGGAGTTAAGATATCTGTCTACAACACACATTGGTGGTTAGCTATTTCCCTCTAATACATTTTTGATCATGAAAAACAGCAAATTTGTTATCATGAATTAAAGCTGTCATGCCATCCAAAATGCCCATATAAAAGTGGGCCAGATCTAATGATGTTATCTAATTGAAAAATGATAATGCAAATTTCTTGTTATTGTTGGCATTTTTAGGATTAACGTTCTTTTATTTTTCCTTGGCACAATTTACCTGGGAAGTGCAGCTGAAACAAGGCATTATATTATTGTTTTGTTCGTCTGTTGATCCAATAATGTTTTGCCCAACTGTCATTAGAGTAAATGGCTCAGATTATATGTGTTTTACAACTTGAGGCTCTCTATGTTGTTTGTGCAGCAATTACTTTAGATAGCAAATTTGACATTGTGCTAATATGCTAAAAAAAATTGATAAAGTTCTAAAACTTGTTGTGCCAAATTAAACATGTTTAAAGTTAGTTGTTTTGTACACAAAACTACACAGAATTTGAGCTTCTTTCACGGAAAGAGTTTAAAAATGGAAGGTGTTGTGGTCCCGTAGCTGAAAAAACTATAAAAAAAAGGGCAAAATGATGAAAATTTTATCTGACAGGCTATTGAATGAGCATGGTTACAACAGCTCTTTTGGTTATTTGGTCAAATGTTCTGCCAAAAGGTTGTGATTTGAACTCTTTACAACCTGTCTTTATGTCTACCCTATTATTCAAATGGCTTGAGGTCATGATCAGTTGTGTGATGCTGAGAAGAAAGTAATAAAGAGGAACTAATCTACCTAGTTGTTCGAATGGATTGATCCTTATATGGTTAGTTTGTTCATAGAAGGAATTCTGCAGGAATTCACTCAGGCTAAAAAAAGGTGTGTGGAATGTGGTAAAGAGGAAAGCTTGTTAATCTGACACCAAACCCACAACACAGGCTTATTGTTGGACGTATATGTTAATAAGCGTGGCTTGGCTAAGCGTGGGTGGGCTTATTACCAGACATGGGCGCATTACTGGATAAATGGGTCATTAATCATTGCTTGGATTGATAACTGGACAGCAATTGTGTAGGCTTATTACTTGATAAATATGACAGCAATAAAGGTTAATTATTCTGTTTTTCTTGCAGCCTAGAAAAATCAAGAACATCTCCCACAATCCTTTTGGTTCCAAACTTGGCAGAATTCACATGGACAAACAGGACCTAGGGAAGTTACAGACAAGAAAGATGAAAGGCCTGAAAAAGTCAAAGAGTTCCAAGTCGTTAGACAGTGTATCAAAAGTCAAAGAATCGAACGGTCCATCTAGTGCAAAACGAGCCAAGAAATCTGTCGACTGATCTACATTGTTATTGATTTGGAAATAAGTGGCAAAGAGATATTAGATGTGAAGCATGCCTAGAGCTGATTCTGAAGGAAAAATAAATCAGCCAGGTGAAAGATAATTTCGTAATGTGAATGACACAAAAATATATGCAAAATAGATACCAACCTGTTTGTGTTCCAGCATGACTGCTGGAAAAGTTAGGTATGACATATAACCTAATCCTCTTGGATCAGAATATTAACAGACCACTACAGGGTCCGTCTGTCTCCGTGTAATGATACTGGTCATGTGAAACAAGCCAATCTATTTCAATGTCAGTAGGAGGATAATATAAAGACCGAAGCATTACAATTTTTAGATGAAAATTGAATCACTAGAAATGAGATCTGATCATGTTAATTTTTGAGAGAAAAAAAACACAAATTAAACATCAATATTATGTTTAGATTTGAATCTGTCATCCTCTTGAATAATTCTATTTTACTTCATTAACCAATATCATATTTATATGAATAAGGATAATTTTTTCATATCATATTTTCAGATTTTAAATTTCCTTTGAGTTCTGCTGTTGGGTTTAAGATGATATTTGCATGAAATAATCCCAAGACAAAGTGTCGTTATTTTCCAGATCATTCGGAAATCCAAGATACCTCTCTTTTTGGTTACTCTCTTGAAAATCACTTTCACACTTATGAAGAACTTGTATTATGGTAGAATCAATAGAACAGATTCACTGACACAAGCCACAAATTTATTTTTCACCTTGATGGAAAGTTCCAAATGTAGCCATTTTGAAATGTGATTACACAGTCTGTTTTTCTGTGTTTTTATTTCAAACAAACACATTTCAAATTTCTTTTTTTTTGTATTTCATTTGATTCATTTGGTACCTGTTGTTACTGATGTACTTACATACTAACTGAGGGACTCTGTTGATATTTGTGTTCTTACCCAGGGACTCCAGTTACCTTCGACATGGGATGATTCAAGATCGAATGTTGTGACTTTGAACTGTCATAGTCCATATTGGACATGTTGTGTCCTTGTGTGTATGTGTATGAATGCGTTTGAGAGAGGGAATGTTTGGTTATGTAGGTGTGATGTGAGATATATCTGTATATATGACTGTAATGAAAGAAAATAAAAATCAATTGATAAAGGTATGATCATGGTTTTTTTATTTGGAATTTGCAGGATTGCTGTGTTGATGTATTTCATAACGTTGGTGGTTAAAGGGAGGTAATGGTGGTTAAAGGGAGGTAATAACTACCACTAGTGATAAAGTTAATAAAAACCATCGTATTTATCCCATGCGAAACACGTTTGCTGGGCTCTGTTTGTCTGTGTGTCTGTGTGTCCATCCATGCACACTCATTTCCCTGACTGGTGCTCTGAAACCGTTTAAGATAATCTCTGGAAACTTTATTCAGTTATCAAGCTAGTAGTGTAGTGATGCCTTTTTCTCTGGGGAAGTTCTCCATTTAGATACTCTTTCAATTACCTTGGAAACAGATATACCGATTCACAAATTTCAGCTTTTCCAGGCCTGTGCTCTGGAACCATTCAAGATAATTACTCAACACTTTGTACAGTTATCAAGCTAGTAATATAATGCCTTTTGCTATGGGAAAGTTCTCTATTAGAATACTTTTTTCTGTTAATATGGAAACAGAAAGACTATAAAAAAATAATATATATGCTTGTGTGTATTTTAAACAGTAGGATGCAGGGGATAATGTCACATTCTGCATTGTCTTTTTCTATTTCTTGAAATTTGAAATATCTGCTATTGTCCTAGCATTTAAACCCAGGATCACATCAGTTTCTGGCACAAAAGTCAACCATGGTCTCCCCTATTGAAGGATTCAGTTACTGTGATATACATGTTAGAAAAATAGGATATAATGTAACGATATATTGTATGATATATTGTGTCTTACATTGTATTGCCTTTATTAATTCTGTATAATTCAGATTTTCTTTTCTTCTTTTTCCTCATTGCCCTTTAAGTCAGCCATTTTGTTCTTGTCAAAGTGATCAAGATGAAGCAACATGAAATCTTAGATGGATCAGCTCCATCCTTTACATGAAAGAGTAATTACATACATAAATGACATGAGAATAATCCTTGAAACACTTCTCAACAAAATTTTACCAACAAAATCCAAGATGGTTGCCTGTCAGCTGTTTTAGTGACCAGTCCATAAATGGATTATACACAGCCAGGAACCATAGGCTTGTCAGCCATTTTGTTTTTCAGACCAGTGAAATTTTAGAAAGACCATTTAATATCTGCAATTGTCCAGAAGAAGTATTTTAAAATCTTTGAGAACTTTCAAAGATTAAACGACCTGTTGGCAGCCTCTTTCTTCAGATTTATTAAAAAAATCACGATGCAGTAGCTGGAAGTGTCTACATTCCGAATTTGGTAATTATTTATGTAATAACCATGAATATAATTCTGTCTCCTGTTGTCCATGTTGGTCTTTTAGATAAGATTCAAAATTGAACAGCTAGGGGACTAATGAAGCATAATGGTATTTGAGTGTGACCCATGCAGACGTTTTGTAGAACCAGCCATGACAAAAATTGTTGAGTACAGCCCATAAAAATTATGAAAATTGTACAAATATTATTCCTGAAAATAAAACAAGAAAGCACAGTTTTCTGTCATGAAATGCCCTAACATTAGGAGCAGCTAGTTGAAAATCTGACGAAAAGAAAATGCTTTATACATAACAAAACAAAGGGCTGTTACTGTGAAAAAAAATCAAAACATTTGGTCAAAATTGAGTGCTGTAGTTTATATGATGCGGACTAAGTTTTAAAGAGAACACAAGACAAAAATCAGTTTTGAAAAGCAAAGGGCAATAACTCTTCTATCAAAATTTGAATCAAAAAGTTATTTAGGAAGACACGATTTCATTGTAATCTGTGGCGTTTTGTCCCTGCTTGTTTGGAACTCCAGAAAGTCCGAATGATGTTTATTTCCGGATGGTATTAAAATCATGAAAAAAGGGCAATAACTCTTTTTAAAAGTCGGATAATAGAATATAAATGCCGTTCGAGAAGACACAACATCATGTATTGATGCTAAAGTGTATTAAGAATGAAGAGATTGGTTAAAAGCCAAGGGGTTCCTGACGATGAGAAAGACTTACAGTAGACATAACTCGTTCGCGCGGTAGCATGGCACTCTACCTAAGAGTGGGATGAGGTGGTCGGGTGGATCAGTGGTAACGCACTCGCCTTTCACCTAGCCGTCCGGGGTTTGACTCGTGAAACGGACGTGAAAAGGCAAGGGTCACCTGCCCGACCACGTGGGTTATCCCCCAAGTTCTCCGGTTTCCTGCCACAGTAAGACCCTCGCGCGCTTAATCCGGGCCAACAAGAGTGATTAGTAGAAGTTGAAACGACTTGTTTCGCAATTGTTGTAAAATAAATAATGTGTATAGTTTTTATAATACTGGGATGATATTCAATTCAATTCCTTTATTACAAATGCGAATAGCATATAGGATTACAAAATGATCGTACAGAAATATTACATTTCATTAAAGCAAGATGGCGTAGGACATTACAACATCATTAACAAACATGAACCAATGAAATTATACAGTGATTGTCAGTAGTAATAAGCTAGAAATATACCATTGGATTAGTTCAAATGCTTAGAAATGTATAGATAATAAAACCATCTTAGACCATGTCGGACTAAGTTTTGTTTGGTTTCATCAGAAAACATGTTTGCCCAACGTAAACTATTTAAGACAAATTATTACACAAAATTGAACGATTCAGCCTTGGTTTTAACAGCTGGAAACTTCATCACGAGGAGAAATGTGTAATATGTTCAAGACGAAATTTGGCTTTGAAGATTATTAAAAAAAGACAGAACTCTCGCTTGTAGTAACGGGAATCCAACGAGAAGAATATGTCCTTTTGTACTGCGGGTAGAGAAGACGAATTTAATTGTTTACTCATTTGCACAAGCAATAATGTAGTACAGTTTGTCGTAAGTTCATCCAAGACTAGTTTTACAAAAATCCCAACTTCTATAAAATTAAATAGAAAAAAAAAAATGAAATTCCATTTGTACAAAAACCGCTTGTTAACATATCATATTTTTGATAAATCCGTCACGGGATGCTTGCATGTACCTGATCATTAATGGTCACACATGGTATTCATAATTTTCACCTACTTTTTAAATGTGTGTATAAAAGGATAAAAATGATGTTTGATGTAGTAAAACCTTATTCTTATTATAACTTAAAACATAGCTTTGTATAAAGAACTTTGTATTAAGTGTTATAATGAAGTACCAATGATTTTAACATAGTAACACCTATTAGGGCTCAAAATTGTACATTATGTATACAATGACCCCTTATAACACACTATGTGTGTCTGAGCGAATACTGAGATACCAAACAAGGGATTTAGTAATATCCTGTAATATGGACAGCTTTCATGGAAAATTTCTCTATAAAAAAAATTATGGTATTAATAAAAATAATAATGGACGTTTACGTACAAATTGAACTCCGTGATATATTATATTTGTAATTAAAGTTTTCAAGACAAATTAATTTCTTAAATTTAGAAAATTCTATTCAATTATCGATATGATTTAGATCTTTCTTGTGAAAATATCCCTCAGTAATATCACTTATTTAGACATAGTGGTAAGATAAATCGTTGTTGTTGTTCAGTCCGCGTATATTTCACGTTCCGGGACCCAAATTTGTGTCCATAATCACTTCAAGTGTAATTCAGAAAATTGGTTTTATCATAAGAAGTTATCATTGCTGTGTGTTTGTTTCACTTTTGTTCAGGTTTTTTTTTTAAACAAATGCGCTCAACGAACAATTCTATTGAATTTGACAGTTATGATGATAATATTATCAAACCAGGCACATAATATTTGAATCCATTTTCAACTCTTTATGCAAATTCATAACTTCACAGATAACGGGTTGTAACAATTTTGTGTGAACATTTCGTACATATATACGAATAAGGTAGTTTTCTAGCTAGCTAGATGTTTATATCGACACTAAACTATTTAAATTGCAATTAAGATTATTTGTCATATGGCTATATGACACTTAAGTGATAAAAACTTTCGACATTTTGTCCTTTTTATGGGATTTTCATGTCGTTATGACACGCGAATCACAAACCATTTGTTGACGTAATTACCTTCAAAGCACACCTCGAAATGGTCATAATTATCTGCCCTCGTGACACTGTGGTGGTTACGTAATAACCCCAACCTACCTCGGGGGCTAATGTCCGTACGGTACCCGATATCATAAAGAAATTCCCGCCATTTTCAGAGGTGGAATTGATAGATCAAAGCAGACGACATAGCCCCAAATTTCCCGCCATTCTCTTGCGCGTGACATCAATCATTTGCAGATGACGGATACAGGCTGGACACAAACTGACCACCAGCTGACACCTTTGTTCCCGAATGGGTGTGTGCACGATAGCTTATTAAGGAACGGTGACGTAAAACATCGACTACATCGATGGGGCCTCGGGGATATTAACGAAATTGTATTTCTTTTAAAACGATATGGAATAGTTCACAAATATTACAAAATTTCGGAAACCTATAATTTATCATAAAACAAAATTAAATCATTAACATATATATTGATGATCCTAGAGAATTTCGAAGAAAATGGAAAAAAGAATGTTTCATAAAAATATATAAAAAAAAAAAACCTGTCAGTTACTATAATTATACCGTGTTGTCCGACATCTGAGTATTCCGACGTTCAAATAGTCCCGGTCTCAAAGAAGACATTTGCTAATTTAAATAAGGGATTTAGACACAAGTTATTACAGCTTTCTGTGGTATTCTCGTATATTTATGAATACATGATATCAATGAAATGAGGTAGATATATTTATATATATACAATCTACACATACACAAGATCACGACACAAAAACATATCACAAAATACATTTTTAATGAAATTCTGCACATGTCTAAACACAAAGAAGTTTAGGTCTCGACAGAAAGACCTAAACCTCCAAACAAAAGAAGCCCCAAAATCCACCCTTTGCCTAGGACATTCAGTTTATAAACTATAAATTATAAATAACTCTACGGCATACTATGTATAAGGTTTCTGCTTAAAAATATGTCTGCCGTGTAATTGTGGGCTGGCAACTAGACTTATGGTAACCGATGCTTTGGAAAGGTAGCGGCCACTTTGTGGAACAGCTTACCATCTGCTACTAGAAAGTCAAAATCCCTGGCCAAATTCAAGAGGGATATTAAAACCCACCTGTTTACGTCTGCATTTTAGACTCTCACGCAGACGTCCTGTATATACATACTTTCACCACTACTTACTTGATTTGGTTACTGTGTTACATATGTTGATTACTGTGTTATATATGTTCTGTAAATTTTGTAGTAAGATTATTATGTAATTGTGAAGCGCATTAGAGTATTTTGTCAAAATAGATAGTGCGCTATATAAATGTTGTATATTATTATTATTATTATCTCATGGCATGAAGGTATTATTTAGTGTGACCAAACTTTTGACCTTGTCATCGACTTTCGTAGGTTGCAAAATCGAATTCTAGTATGTAGACAATATCTTTAACCTTCTAACATCTTTTAAAAGGTCAAAATGTTTTTAAGTAAAACTTTTTCACAAGTACTATTTTTATAATTTTCATCGTGTTATATGAGGTAATTCTCCTTATCGTATTTGTATATTAGAGAAGCAGACGGCCTCAAAACGTAATTCCTAATCGGGTCGAGACAACGCAAAACAATGTATAAACATACACATGTACTTAATATTGAGCCATGATAGACACTGATATTTATCATTACTTACTTCATTGACTACCGTAGGTATTTTTTTTATCAACGTCTAATTTTAATGACGAAGTACGATGTTTTTATAATTGTTTGTGTTGCCTTGACAAAGGGACAGATCGCCTTTTAAATATTGACAAAGAAGAAGAAAAATAGGATGTCCACAAACAAAGTTTTGATTTAATAATATTTTAAGCCCTTTATACTACAATGAGAGAGAGAGTGCCGCTGTATCGTTATTATTTCTCATTATATATCTATGTCAGTTGTAAACATAAAAATAATCCGGGTACTACACCGTCGTTAAAAAATTATCAGACATTTTACACATTTTATGTAAGCATACCCTGTAATTATTGTAATTACGACAATTTCTTTAATCAGGAAGGACCGTTGTACTTTCCTATCAATTTTTAAGATAAAAACAAATTTATGAAATCCGCGAATGTAGATAAATCTATATCTAAGTCCGTGATAAAACTTTTAAAGCATTACGTGTTTATCAGCAAAATAAATAAATAAATATGTCGAGGATCCGCCGGAGTTTATTACATCCATCGCTGTTTACAACACAATTACCAAAATATTTCACATCAACCTTTCAGCCCAGTGGATCACTTTCGTAAAACATGTGCAAAATGTTAGTTGGATGGTTTGGTATACATTAATGTATTCCCGCCAAATTAAATTAATTTCCCGCCAAACCATAGACCCAATGACTACCATAATCACCCTAAATGACGTAATCTAAACATAAACAAATGTTGTTTATGCTCCAAATGATCCGCGCGAGCTGACAGTTGTTTACTGGTCGTAATGACCCTATCAGATAAATGTGATGTTCAAAGAGCGCCGCCCCGCGCGAGATGAAAGACCACGTGATAATCTTTACCGTAAATATTACGAGTATAATGCCGATAGTTATCGAAAACTCTTTAAACCAGGGAAGATATAAAATACCTTTATGTTGTAAATTAACACATTTTTTCTATAAGGTCTGATTTCCTTTGATCCTGAAGCGCCATACCTGTGACATTTCACACTTCGGGATATAAGCTACAAGATTTACCTGGTGGAAACTGGTTTAATTGTCTGTATGAAAACAGATACAATTAATTTTCTTTTTTTAAAGTAATTAACGTTTATTCTATTTCTGGCTTTCCTCAAAACATGGCCGAACAAAGTTCTGTTTAACTAAATATCTCTTAATTACGTTTTTTTGTTGTTGTCCCTTTAATTTTTGAAAGCAATATCTAATTTCAGAAATTAAAAATAATTAATTGTACCGAGATATTTGTATTGTAAAATATACGAGAACAGACGATGAAGTGAGTGATGTCGTTTTATCTTAATCTTTGTTTTTTATGTAATAATATTAAAAAACCGAAGAGAGTGAAAAGATCACCATTGATTTTTCACAGTACAATATCTTTTACCAAAAATCCTTCTGACTCTCCGTTTTTAATAGTTCCTGCCAGTTTGACTTTCTATTAACAGTGTCTAAATACAAAAGGAATTTAATTCTCATTGTCAAGAGACATGATCATACACACACACATATATATATGGTATAGATACAGACCTCCACTGATAACTATAGATACTAACCTCCACTGATACCTGTAGATACAGACCTCCACCGATACCTGTATAGATACAGACCTCCACTGATAACTATAGATACTAACCTCCACTGATACCAGTAGATACAGACCTCCACTGATAACTATAGATACTAACCTCCACTGATACCTGTAGATACAGACCTGCACTGATACCTGTATAGATACAGACCTCCACTGATAACTATAGATACTAACCTCCACTGATACCTGTAGATACAGACCTCCACCGATACCTGTATAGATACAGACCTCCACTGATAACTATAGATACTAACCTCCACTGATACCTGTAGATACAGACCTGAACTGATAACTATAGATACTAACCTCCACTGATACCTGTAGATACAGACCTGCACTGATAACTATAGATACTAACCTCCACTGATACCTGTATAGATACAGACCTCCACTGATAACTATAGATACTAACCTCCACTGATACCTGTAGATACAGACCTGCACTGATAACTATAGATACTAACCTCCACTGATACCTGTATAGATACAGACCTCCACTGATAACTATAGATACTAACCTCCACTGATACATGTAGATACAGACCTGCACTGATAACTATAGATACTAACCTCCACTGATACCTGTAGATACAGACCTGCACTGATACCTGTATAGATACAGACCTCCACTGATAACTATAGATACTAACCTCCACTGATACCTGTAGATACAGACCTCCACCGATACCTGTATAGATACAGACCTCCACTGATAACTATAGAAACTAACCTCCACTGATACCTGTAGATACAGACCTGCACTGATAACTATAGATACTAACCTCCACTGATAACTATAGATACTAACCTCCACTGATACCTGTAGATACAGACCTGCACTGATAACTATAGATACTAACCTCCACTGATACCTGTATAGATACAGACCTCCACTGATAACTATAGATACTAACCTCCACTGATGCCTGTAGATACAGACCTGCACTGATACCTGTATAGATACAGACCTCCACTGATAACTATAGACACTAACCTCCACTGATACCTGTAGATACAGACCTCCACCGATACCTGTATAGATACAGACCTGCACTGATAACTATAGATACTAACCTCCACTGATACCTGTAGATACAGACCTGCACTGATAACTATAGATACTAACCTCCACTGATACCTGTAGATACAGACCTGCACTGATAACTATAGATACTATCCTCCACTGATACCTGTATAGATACAGACCTCCACTGATAACTATAGATACTAACCTCCACTGATACCTGTAGATACAGACCTGCACTGATAACTATAGATACTAACCTCCACTGATACCTGTATAGATACAGACCTCCACTGATAACTATAGATACTAACCTCCACTGATACCTGTAGATACAGACCTGCACTGATAACTATAGATACTAACCTCCACTGATACCTGTAGATACAGACCTGCACTGATACCTGTATAGATACAGACCTCCACTGATAACTATAGATACTAACCTCCACTGATACCTGTAGATACAGACCTCCACCGATACCTGTATAGATACAGACCTCCACTGATAACTATAGATACTAACCTCCACTGATACCTGTAGATACAGACCTGCACTGATAACTATAGATACTAACCTCCACTGATACCTGTAGATACAGACCTCCACCGATACCTGTATAGATACAGACCTCCACTGATAACTATAGATACTAACCTCCACTGATACCTGTAGATACAGACCTGCACTGATAACTATAGATACTAACCTCCACTGATACCTGTAGATACAGACCTGCACTGATAACTATAGATACTAACCTCCACTGATACCTGTAGATACAGACCTGCACTGATAACTATAGATACTAACCTCCACTGATACCTGATAGATACAGACCTCCACTGATAACTATGCACTGATAACTAACCTCCACTGATACCTGTATAGATACAGACCTCCACTGATAACTATAGATACTAACCTCCACTGATACCTGTAGATACAGACCTGCACTGATAACTATAGATACTAACCTCCACTGATACCTGTAGATACAGACCTGCACTGATACCTGTATAGATTCAGACCTCAACTGATACCTGTATAGATACAGACCTCAACTGATATCTGTATAGATACAGACTTCAACTGATACCTGTATAGATACTAACCTCCACTGATACCTGTATAGATACAGACCTCCACTGATAACTATAGATACTAACCTCCACTGATACCTGTAGATACAGACCTGCACTGATAACTATAGATACTAACCTCCACTGATACCTGTAGATACAGACCTGCACTGATACCTGTATAGATTCAGACCTCAACTGATACCTGTATAGATACAGACCTCAACTGATATCTGTATAGATACAGACTTCAACTGATACCTGTATAGATACAGACCTCCACTGATACCTGTGTAGATACAGACCTCCACTGATACCTATATCGATACAGACCTCCACTGATACCTGTATAGATACAGACCTCCACCGATACCTGTATAGAAACAGACCTCCACTGATACCTGTACAGATACAGACCTCCACTGATACCTGTATTGAGTCAGACTTCCACTGATACCTGTACAGATACAGACCTGCACTGATACCTGTATAGATACAGACCTGCACTGATACCTGTACAGATACAGACCTCCACTGATACCTGTATAGATACAGACCTCCACTGATAACTGTATAGATACTAACCTGCATTGATACCTGTATAGATACAGACCTGCACTGATACCTGTATAGATACAGACCTCAACCGATACCTGTACAGATACAGACCTGCACTGATGTAAAATGGATGGGCTGTGATGATCCTACTGTATTGTGAATCTGTAATGTTAATATTGTTCAGCTTTTGATGTCTACAAATTTATAAAACCAGCAATCACTGACTTAAAACCTCGTCTAAGATGAAAAAAAAAAGGCATATTTTTTGTTCTTTGACATGATTTCCTAACTCAAGAATATTAACTGAATTCAACTAAAACCCCACAAGGAAGAGAAAAGCTGGTATATGGAAAATGTTCTTTCACATGAATGTGTATTTAGTTGATTTCTTTATCACTTGTTAAAGTTAGTGATCTTTTGTATCGACATAAAGAGAGCACCTGTACTTTTTTTAGGAGAGAGGATTCATGTGCTTATATAAAGCCCTCTTCTGCATCAATCTTTGGACAATATCTATTTTGTTTGTTTCTTTATGCAGTTCTCATTTCAAATTCCATCTGTTTTCTGTAGAGTTTGATTTCTCTGAAATCAGTCTTGGCTAGATTAGATCTTTCATTTCAATTCACTGATGATATTGTATTGTTTCACTGTCAGAATGCTGCTAATTAAATTTACCCAGTCCAAGAAGATATTCCATCTAAATCACATCACAATTTGGCCTTTTATTGGTGAGAACACCCCTTTTGTAAGGCCAAACAAGAAAGTGTTTGCTTCCTGTTACATGCTTGGAAAATTTAGGGTTGGTAAATAAACAATTTAAGCACAAATTTTAGTTGGTAGAGTAACAGAAAACAATTATATAACATTTTTTGTTTTCCCTAACAACTTGTCTATCAAATACAGTAGAAGCATATTGCACACTCCAACACCCAACCCCCTACCCTAACTATTATTGTTTATTAAGGAAAAAAAGAAGGAAACATGTATTTGATGTCATTAAATAGTTTATTATTATATTAGGTAGCTGATTCCCTGTACAGATCATATATATATATATATATATACACAAAATCTTCTGTGCATGTTTTAAATTATAATAACTGATATTAGGCACAGATTTATTAATGATTAAAAAAACTAAAATATTAAAAACTTAACAATTTTGAATTGTAATGACTTATGGGGATAATTTTTGTTAAATATTAAATCATTCTTAATACCATTTCTTAGATCATGCTAATGATTTGAAATCAATCATATATTTCTGTGAAATATAAATACAAAAATCTGGCACTAATGAGTTTATGAATATTCATAACAGACATTGAATGTAACAAGTAATTTATAAGGTATGCAATAACGAGAAAAAGGAACCGAGGAGAAGTGATAACAATGATGATGATGATGATGATGATGGATTTAAAAATTATATCATTTAGGGAAATACATTAAACATTTTGTTGAATCTAAAAACTAAAATTGTGTGCGATGTGTTATCACAGTAATGCTGAATTAACACTGAGCATTGTTTTAAGGTAACTCTACATACACAACTCCATGGAATTTTTCTTGTCACTTAAAAATCACACTTTAAAAAAAAAACATTAAATAAAAATTTCAATTAAACATTCATACTGTTTTTTCCCCCTATTTATTTGCAACTCTTATCAGGTAATACTTTGGATAGACTAGCTATCTCAATCATGCTTTCTATCTATTACCCATTTATACTGAATAAAATACAACTACATACAGTTCATATATACATGTGCATCTAGTCATTCTTGACATTTCTGCACTTAAGCAACGCCCATCTACACATTACATGTATACACTGAAATAATCAATAACTAACAAAATGGATAAAAATCAGGCAATTTAAAATTCACTCAACCGTAAAACAATCAAACCACGCACAACTGAAAAGTAACATCTATATCCATTTACACGAGCTTGTAAATCCATGCACCAAGCAAATCTTGTAGACACATAATGATAAATCACTAGATTGAGGTCAAATGAATGACTTCTTGCACTATTAACAATTTATGCTAGCAATGTCGGGAAGATCAAGTTTCCGTGCCGTGGAGCTTGAGATCTCTTTGGTAATTGTAGGCACAATTGATATGGATGGGCTGCCATTTGGGAATCCACCAGGTGTGTAACCGAAGAATTTTGAAGACGGTACCTGCAGTCTCTCTGTTGGCGTAATAAATTGGGAAGTGGACATTGTTGGCCTTTCTGTGGGTGTCAACAAACTCTGATTGGTCACTGGAACAGGGCTGGTCAATTTGGATGTTGCCATTGAGATGCTCTGTAGCTGTTCGATAGTTGAAAAGGTACATGGCGTGGTGGGAAAAGAAAACATGGTTGGACTAGAAGACCCACTCTGAGGAGTAAGAGGTGGACTGAATGTAATTGGCACCATAAAGTTAATGGGTTGTCCCTGAACACCAGAGGCACTAAGAGGCACGCCTTGGATAATTTGCATTTGTGGAGTGAGGTTTGACACATTGGGCTGGGTCATCTTTGGTGTTTGAATGATATGACAATTATCAGATTGGCCAATGGGAAACTGGAGTATGGTTGGTGATTTGTTTGGCAACTGAACGGCAATCTGTTGGACGTTTCCGCCTGTGCTTTGCTTCATGTGAGATTGCTGAACAAGGGGAGAGGTAGATTCACTTGAAATGTCACACACTGATTCCGAGTCCGATGGAGGAGAGGCATATTCTATACGGATCCTTTTTGATGGATCAACTTCTGGACTTTCACTGTTAGGCCTCTTGTGTTTATTATTAGCACTGTCAAGAGAACACATAATTGTTTCTGTAGAACACACAATAGCCTTTGGTTTTTCAAGCACTTTTAAAGAAGATGAACAATCTACAATTTCCTGGAATTCCCCAGGTTTCTTCAGATTTTTGTTGATAGGAACTGGCACTTTGAGGGATTTGAGCACAGCATCAATCTGATCCTTTGTCAAAGGAATCATGGTGGCCTGTTTCTGGTTAAGCTGGGAGGTTTTCACTACAATAGTTTCAGCCACTGGTTTGGTTGGCACTTCTTCAGAGGATTCCTTTGGCACTGCAATACTGACCATTTTCTTTGTGACTGGTTGTACAGGGAGTTTGTGAGCGACAGTTGTCCCTGTGCTATCAGAGTTGACTATTTGAAACTGACCATTTTTTTGCTGAAGAATGAAATGTTTTCCTTTCGGTTTAATCTGCCTCTTTGAATTCTGGTGCACATCTTCCTGACTCAAGCTCTTAGGGAAATCTGTTAAAGAATTTAAAACTTTTGTAAAAAACAATACTAGATGACTGTCAAGTATGTTACCAGGAATTTTCTTCAAATTTATTTATATATAATATAATATTAATGACCAATTTTAATCTCAAACCATTAAGCAACATGCCATCCTATTTTCCTTCACATACAAAATCACCCTGATGGCCAGCTCGGCAATACACTAGAAGTTCCAGACAATATGCCTGCGATAGAAGATTTTCATCTTGATTATCTAACTTGAACAAACAGTAATTCTTATTTCACAATGTTGGTGAAATCAAAACCTACCATCCTCAGGCTGTTCACAAGTTGGACTAGCAGGCTGTGACATGGAAGCATATAGTCTGTGTCGCTCCTTCTCTGCTACCTGGCAAATTTGTTCAAAGGAAGAATTGCGTCTGAAGGAAGATTTCTTAACATTTGGAATCTCAGGGCTTGGGGTTGATGAAGTGCTATGGTCACCTGTAGAACCAAATAAATAATTAACATAATTTGCAGCAGGAAAACACACAAATCTGAGTTTCTGCCTTTATTGTCACCACTAAAACAGATCAAATCTCAGGAATATACTCCAGTGTAGATATCAAATAAAAATATGTTTGTAAGACACTATTAATGCTCACACTTCAAACATCCTTGATGAATCTACTGAAGTTGTGAAATGTGACCTTTGACTCTTTTATATTACTTAAGATTTATCACTGCTTTAATTTTTTTCCCCATTCAAAGTAAATATAACATTGTATTGAATTAACTATGAACAGATTCAGCCAAATCAGTTAGTGTCTGGGTAACCTAAATGTGTCATATGTACATACCATCAGAGGCACTAGATGCTGAGGTGCAGCTAGGTTTAATGGGTTTGTAGGGACCAACTAGATCAGCAACTGAAACAATAATTGATAAAAACTGTTAGCTAATTCAGCATATAATAATTCTATCTTCAACCTTGTATCTATTGATTATAGGGAAACCCAAACCTGTTTTCACCAACAACACTTTCCTGGGTATGATATCATATGTAAATCAATGTACAAAGTGATGAAAATCTGAGATATAAAGTTAAAATTGGATAATAAGTTAAAACCTTTTTTATATATAGTGGTTTTGATATATATTGGTATTGATTTCCAATTCAGATATATTTTTGAGAATGGCAATGTCCCAAAAATTTCCCATCAAAATGTAGAATTCTGAAAAGCATCAGAAAAACACATCTTCCTTCCATCTGAGAATACAGTTTGAATGAATTAAAGATGCATCCAGCAAGGTTAAATGATTACAATATCATTAACATGTGACTACCATTAACATGTCACCTTCTTGCCTAACAGGAATAAAGATATTTACCATGTTGATTTTTGACACAATCCAGCAAAGAATGTCGCGAACTAGGTCGATGATAACCATCATTGTAGCAAACTGAAAATAGGTAAACATTTATAGGTAAATCACACAGTATGGTATATTTGTACATCACCACTGAGAGTGAGATATCAAAAATCTTAATATTACAAAAAGATTTAATGTCAAATTTTTTTTTATACCATTGTTTGAACAAGACTTAATTTAGTTTGTTTTCAGAATTAATTAACCATATCCAAGATGTGATCCATTGGAAAGTGAGACTCACCACTAATATCCTTCATATTGTCTACATCAGGGCCGATGTACTTAAAAGCTGGTTTGCGCCCCCGTATTTCTGTGACATGGACTTTGCGGATGAGATCTAGACTCGTGAGTATATTAGCAATATCATACAAGCGTCTGATTTTTGCTGTGAAAAAAAAAAAAAAAAATAAAATTGAAAGGTTAGAATAGTTTGTAAATTCCTTACGAGATGAAAAGTCCATTTTATCAGTTTTAGATACAAATTTCATGAATACAGAAAGTCATTTCATGAATTCAAGATGTATTGCAAGAAATGTTTTAGCAAGTTATTGCTCCAGAAATTGATGCGATCTTTGTCTTACCATACCTTTACAGGCTTCCATTCTCTTATAGAATCATGTTTTTGCTGCTTTCAACTTTAAAAAATGTTGGGAAGGGTCATGTAACATGTACCCACAGAACATACACTTTATTTTCTGTTCTCAAGATCAGTACACTTACTTTTGAATTTGGAATTTTCCGTCCTGTCAACATTTGGGTCACCTATCAAAATTTTCGCTGCCAAGTCAAGGTTTACTGTTTTGGGCTGAAATATCAAAGAATAAAGTATATTCAACTTCTGTGATTTTGTCTGAAACCACTTCTCCTTGAAATTATCAGTTATGCTATATTTTTTTGTGTCAATTTCAAACACAACACACTGACCTACATATTTACATCAAAATATGAAAATTATGGCCAAATGCTGATGCAAATTTTTTAATTTACATTCGGAAATTTGAAAACCTTTCCCCCCTGTATTTCTGATCTACTATTCTGAAGCAAGCTAGCATCAGACTTTATTTGGTATGATACCATTTACCATTTCATAAAATTTGACTTGATTTTTTATAATTGACACTTACCTGGGAGACAAGAAATAACATGAGAAATTTTTGACTCATGATACCAAGTGATTTGTCCTTCCTCATTAAAGCTGCAAATGGAAGAAGGTTTTTTGTTAAAGTACATGTTTTGACTGTGATAGTTTTATTGCCCAGCTTTACAGTAAAAAACAAGCTCCTTCCTCAATCCAATAAGTGTGCTATTTTCCTAAGAAGCAGAAATGAAGAAAGTTTTCCTGATATTGATGGAAATGTTTATCAAATAATTTTTCTTAATATATATTTTACTTAGTATTCAAATACTATGCTCAATATCTATTGAAAAAAAAACAACAACTTAAAGTTATATGTGCATTAGCTTAGACTCTACATAAGTTTAATTGACATAAAAAAGGATTGATTTCCAACAGCAATCAATGCAACGTGTTTTCAAACAAGATATTCTTGAATTAAAGATATTCTGTTAAATCTTTCTGAAATGTCACTTTTAATGGCTGTGTAACTTTAACCAGAACTCTCTTACATATTTTCAGGGTGCCTTTCATCTTTTCTGAACATTGATAAAAAACTAATTGTAATCTGTTTTCTGTTCATAGGTCAAAACTTCAATAAAACACTTGATTATCAAAATTTGTTTGACAATAAGAGGCTGTGTCAGTGTAAAGCAGCGTACCTGTTCCACCTGCTGTTGCACCTTTGCCTTTTTGACTATTTTGTTTGGAGTTACCATCCTTGTTTGTTATTTGCTCTTCCAATTCACGGTTTAATTCATAGTCCTTCACATTTTTGAGCTGCTCGTCGAAACCTTCTGCAACACCCAAAGCCTGAAAAATGGAGAATAAATGAATGCAAGCTTTATTAAAACCATAAAATTTAATAATTTGAGATCTTGATTGCATTTCTGAACTACTTTTATGAATTAAAGTATATATAAAATCTTTAATGCATTGACAATAATACCTATATCCCACCTTAAACACTGCCTGTGACAAGTAAATTCTACAACTTGGATAGGAACAAATTTTAAATCACCTTGATCTGACTAAATTCAAACAATTCTTCAATTTGATTTGGTATTTTTGACCAGTGACCATACCGTTTAAACAACATTCCTTTTATAACACTTTTTTGTTTCACAGATGAAAAAATTGTTTTTCCTACATAACCAGTTTCCTGTACCCAATTTTAAGCCTACTTGTTTGAAAAAGGTGGTTCACGGAGGGAGAATCTCCAGTGCCAATTCCCAAACACTTAGGCTTACATGTTTAATTTTGATCATATACAGCAATATTATTAATAATAATAATGATAAAAGTTTCATACCTTTAATTTTCCAAGAGTATTGATCAGATTAGTCTTTCCATGCCAGGCATATTTGTTCTTTGCAATCCTACTGACAATTTCCACACTTTCTAGAACATTGACAATATCGTAGATTCTCCTGCGCTCCACAGCTATAAAATGAAAGTGTGTATATTAAAAAATATGGTCATTACTTTATAAATATCAAACTTTCAAAGTTAATGTTCACTCTTAACAGACTTTTGTGTTGCCATTACTTATTTGATGAGAATTGATTTTTAGCCAACAAAGGATAGCATTTCCAGGAGTATTAATTTTTTTTTAAAGAATTCACTCAATTCATAAGTAAATATTGTTAATATTTAGTGTAAACCACAGTGTTTCCTGACTCAAAAACCTGCATTTTGACTCAATTAATTGACAATGGATCCTCAAATCGATAGTTTTACTCTATGGCAAATGCAAAATGAGTTCCTGGATTCATGAATTTTGAGAAACTCAAGGAAAACATTGTCTAAATCTCATGACACAAATGTATAATTTACCCAATTCTTTAGCAACTTCATCCAGTGATATTTCACTGCTCTCATTCACCCCTGGAAATTCCTTGTATTTCTGCAGAAACCTGAAATTGAATTATGAAATACAAGTTTTAATCAAACATTAAAGCACAACAGTTTCATATTTAATTTCAGACATTTTGATACAAAATTGATCTAATAATCAACTATTTAGTAATAATCAGGTTTCGTTACAGGGTATTTCATAACTGGTCTTGCTTACTTTTGACAAAGAAGTCCTAAAGATTTTTCTTTCCTTGATCCAGGTTTCCAACTATCCCCATCTAAATCCTGATTGGCATCTCCTTCCATTTCAACTTCATCAACTTGCACTGATTTGCTCTTATCTTCAACAGGCTCTTCATTAAAAAGTTCCTTTCTTTTATCCCGATTTCTAATTTCTGGACTCATTGCACTGAAAAGCATTTTAAGATTAGCAGTTGGTGTAAGGGGTGCTTGAATATCATCAGCTTCCATTGTTGGAGTTATAGAACGTTCTGTACAAGAAGAAGGTTCTTCAGCTTTAACATTGGTATTTAATGACTGTCTTAATTTAGATCGTGGGGACGACACTCGTTTTGGACTGTCTTTGTTTTCCTTGTTTTTATTCTTCACTAATCTGTTGAATCTATCCATGTCTGAGTATTGAATATTTGTAGATTCGGAGAAAGGGATTCTATCCGATTCCTGATCTCCTTCACTTTCAAGTCCTTCATCGGAGATTTCTAACTTCACCTGTGAGGGAAGCAAGGATCTTGCTAGCTGAATTTCACTCATGTCGAAATCTACAAAATAAAGCAAATGTGTTATCTTGAGAATGCCTTTTACTAGATGATCTTATTATGTAATCCTGATTTTACCAATTGTGTGAATCTTCTCAGTTCTATGGTCAATAGGCATGCCCATATCCGTATATACAAATGGGTCTACACAAATTTCCATAGCCTGTATAGACTTGATCTGGTTTAGACATAGACACATTAAATTAAAGTTGTAATAGATAAGATTAAAACTTAAACTAGCCTTATTTAGACAAAGCCACATTAAAAATAAATAAAACGAAAATGAAAAAAATAGCCAAACCTTACAGTAAATTTAACGTTTTCTAAATTTGACTCTGTACATGTTCACCGATCATCTGCATTCCTATCCATTCCACTTCTATATATATTTCATGCTGATGTCCTTTTTATATAATTTGCTGTGACAATGTTTGTGCGTATCGACATCATTATATTTGCATATCTTACGTATTTTATTAATAGATATGAAGTTAGCTTTTTGTTTCTTCGACGTCGACTTCAAGGGGAAACTAACCCAGAATCAGTAAAGAGTAAACAATAGAAAATAAAAAAATGACTTTAAAGAGAAAATCCGAAAGGTAACGAACAGAAAAATGGCATAAAAAGACAATTCCATGTCGTTTGATCGTTGATGATTAACTTGGTGAATCAATTCTGGAATAGAGAATAAAAGATAGATCAACGACTGTTGTAGGGAATTGGGGTCCCGCTTTCTAGACCCTATAACGGAATTCACTTGGCCTACGTCGATTATAAAACATACAAATCATAATAATTTTAATGAAAATATTCGGAAAGAAAATCTAAATCAAAACAATGAAACGGATTTGGACAAAAAAATAAAAGATGTTTCAACACACTGATCGTGACGAGACATGTCACTTGTCAAATCACAGAATTTAAGGCGCCAAGCGAAAAATCGCTATGCCAGCTTCGAAAACGAACATGAATCCGGAAAATACTGATTACTTACCAAGAAAATCTGTAAATATCCAATTTTCCATGATGATAACTGAACTATTAACTAGCAAAACAGATATTTTCCGGTGTCTGATGTCATAGCGTTCAAAATAGCGGCGAATGTCTGCGCGTTCGAATTTGGCGCGTGATCGTATGCAATACGGCCCCAAACATGTATATTTAAGTGTTTTGAAGATTTTCGCCTCCTGTTGCTAAATGGCAACATGCGAAATGAATATATGTTCATATAGCCTGTTTTGGGTTTTGAGATCTATCAACCATCTGTTCAATGTATGAATTTGACCACTGATAAGCATCATTTCCAATACATAAATATACGAAGCGGTATCAGGGCCGTGACCCTGGGTCAAAATGTAAACCAAATATTCGCGGAAAAATTATCAGAAGGGGGTGTGACGTTAACAATCATTAATACAAAATAAACACTTGTTCTTGGGATATAAATGTAATGCACATATGTACTTTATGAGACTCAGTACGACTAGACGATCAATTATTTGTTTTGACAGAGATATTTTGCCATAAATTAAGATCGACACGAGTCGAGTGCCTACATGTACGGGATTATGTAGGTCAACATAAACTAGAAATTTATTTTGAACTTGTTAATAAACAGGACAAATATGACCATACAAGATGGTCTTATAACTAAATTTGGTAATGGAGAACTCGATTTCATTAAAACAACAATATAAAATTGGGTACTATCACTTACATGTCCAACCGGTGTTTGTCAAACTGCCTTCATTGAATCTTGGCTGGAGTCCAATGTGCTATCTAACACGTAGATATATTTTTCTAGATAGTTAGGTATATTGCACCAGTTGCATTCAGCAAACACACGTATCATTTAGAACCACAAAAATGTGTGAAATATGGCAATATTTAGTCAATCCGATCCTCCAGTACAACCGGTCAGATATTTACCGTTGAACGTACGAAAATACTACTAAATTGGCGCGAGATGTTACCGTTTTAGTTACCGTAGACCCGCCTACTTCAAGTGAACCAATCAAATCAAAATCTCTTTTGCCCGCGGTTATTGAAAGCCAATCATCGTGCCAATATACCAAATAGACGAAACGTCAAAGGTCACACGATTGAAAACATGTCCAAGCCTTGTCCTGACTGACAAGGCTGTGTAGTGTAGCAACGTAGGTAACAAGCCCAGACCAAACATCGATGACGATTATTGATCTCGCTCGGTATTGATTTTACTGTTTTGATGACGCATTTCCCGCGAAAATGGGCTCAGACAGGCGAGTTAGATATTATTAGAGTACGAAACCGATTAACGTTGGAATATCCCGCCAGTAAATATAGAATTAAAAATGTAAACACAGAAATTGATGACGTATTTCACATTCAGGTTATAAATGATGCATGCAGGTTTTTTTAGCAACCGTGTCTCATAGAGATCATGAAACAGGTAATTTAAAGAAGCATGAATTATGTAATGTTTGCATCTTATGTATCGATAACATAAGTAATTGTGTCTTACTATTTAAGAGAGTGCAATAATTTTCTTGAAAATTGTTTTGTAAAAATATTTATAAACATCCTTTGATTGATGATGCGCCGCGTGTTTCAGACGCTGAATGGCTGTGACTGTTACCTTGTAATCGATCAAAAGTAATACGTTTGATTGTACATGATAGGTATCTTAAATATCATTTATTTTTCTTTCTTTACAGAGAGAAAGGTGATTTTTTTTCTCTAAAAAAATAAAAGAAACAAGGGACGACTGCTCGTCTGCTCTCCCATATCGGTCATGGGTTAATTGTTTGTCACAACAATAAATCGCCCTAGGGTATTATGTACTGAGGACATATGACACAATATTATTTTGACATTGGGTTGGCACATTGCCTGTTTGTTACTGGTGTAACACATCTATTGACTTAATCAGGAATTGGTCAGAAAGAAGGATTAACCGCACAAGTATTCCTGTTTTATCCCCCAAAGTTCTGTTGGAAATTTACATTTTTTTACTACAGAATAATTGATGTTTATATCAGTATGAAAAGATAATATTTCTTCTTATAAAAATGTATTGCTCTGTCTGGATAATGTTGCTTCTTTTTAAACATCTGTTACTGTAAATTTATTTTTTTCTTCATTTTATGTTATGATTTTTTATCAATAAAAGGATTTGTCGTAAATTTCCATTAAAAACCTCAACAACTTTGGCACAAGGAAGACGAAGAGAAGATAAGAAAGAAAAAAAGGAAGTTCAAATGTAATATAGCAAAAGATGCACTAGAAAATTTAACTATTTATCTTTACAGCTATGAAATTGAAATTGTAAAGTAAACAGCACTGAAGTTTCTTGCAAGCAAAAAGTTATTTTTTTTTCAATCTGTTCATTGATTTGTATTATACAGGTTCTAATATGTATGAAAAAAGAAAAAAAAATACAACCTCACCCCCACTACCCCCACCCCCACCTAACCACCCCCCCCAAAAAAAAAAAAAAAAAATCCTAACAATAGTATTATCATAGTATAGTGTGCATTGAAAGTATTTGCCTTGTACAAAGTTCGCTGTTTGCAGTTAAAACGGGAATATCTTATAATTTAATTCATTACCTGCAGGTGAAACAGGAATTGTAGCTTCCGCTCTAACTTGATCAATAGAGGCAATTAAACTTAGGATCTTCATATTTTTTTCATTTTCAGTGTCTTAATGTCTCCCTTGATGATGCCTTACTTTTGGCTGTTAGTTTTCAGTGTTTGCCCTTTGAATAAGGCTTTTGGTTCAGTGTCCCTGGCAGAATAACATGCCTGTTGAAAATTGGTAGAGACCAATGTTTAGTAATACCTTAGTCTCACATCTGGTCCACCTGTTGTCAGTATAATGTAACTGGGTGGCATGGGGTGTTCTAATGTTCCAACGGCTGTCTACTTGATCACAGTACCATCTATACCATATATGTGAAAATGAACGGAAGTAACTCTGGGACATCAGAATGACTGGAAGCCTTTGGCTGTACAGGTCAGTTTGGTAGCACTGTAAAATTGGCATGAGCTATCTTACATGACCATATAGTAGCCTCCTGGAAAAAAACACATTAAACATACATGCTAATTCCTTGCATGCACTGGGACCTGGTGTCTGTAAATCAGCATAGCTGTTACTAGGAGGTTAAGCAACATAAAAACAAACCCAATACTGTTTCTTTATTAAAATTTGCTGGTTCAATAAAACCTTATGATCAAAGTAAGACCCTGACGAGAGAAAGAAAAAAATATAAGTGGTATTTTGTAGGAATTCAAGGATAATATCTTTCTAAACTAAGTACAGTTTAAATTTTATTTCCCATCCTAAACCTCACTATATTTACTATAGAAAAGGGTTCACTATATAACAAAAACTGTTTAGACTATGTTTTGGATCAATTTTTCCCATCGCCAACAGTCGTATAGCATAGTCTATAGACATCTATAGTACACATGATGATTTTCTTCTGTCTGATGTTTGTATTATACTAGATAGTCTGCCAGTACATGTATATAGCTTTTAGACATTCTGTTGGTGCCAAGGTACATCACTTTAGTATATTCGTACATTCATTTTGTATATATTTAGAAAAACTGTACAAGAATATGACTGCTAGGATGCCTGGAATCATATGTAAATGAGTTATATCATAATTTTTCTGCAGTCCATGCCTGATGATATGCCAACTGATATTGATTGCTGTTTTGTAGAGTTTCAAACAACAAATACTATTTCTTGGTGTTGTGATAAGCCCATCCATAGAAATTGATGGGGAAACAAAAATGCATTTTTTTTATTTCAGTAAGTGACATCAGATTTTTTTATGAAATTTCTTTTTCTTTCTTTCTTTCTTTCTTTCTTTCTTTCTTTCTTTCTTTCTTTCTAGCCTCAGTTACATTGTTCATGAATAAAACTCAATCGATCTGAAGCCCATGCTTAATTTTTAGGTGGGAGTTGTGTCCCTTTTGTAAAAACCTCTGCAGGTGCCATCCATTTCCTATACTGTGAAATACATCTGGCTGTGATATTTGATCTAACTTAGAATCACCTTTTCAGAAGGGCGAGACTTATTGTCTGTTATCTGTTTGTTTTTATTTGTCGTACCTCATCTTCTATCAATATTTTTCATTCAAAACTTTTGAATATTTGATCAGAAGTATGCAAGGATGAAGAGATATCAGGTTTGTTAGGACAAATGGCTTTGACCAATTCTCAACGTCACACAGGGTCATATGATTACTTAAAGAGGATTCTAGGTCATCATACTTGACAAATAGCATGAAAAGAAGGAAGGGTATCCATTATAGTTGAAAAAACAACCTTCCATTGAAATCTTACCTTCACAAACTGCACACTGAATGAGTGAGATAGGTCCATTAGTTCTCTAGTTATGGGAAATATGTCACTTTCATAGTAACATGATTATAATGCTTTAGAGGTTGAGAGTACATGGAAGTCACCTAACTAACCTCAGCTAGTGGGAATTTTCATTTAGTCATGTTGTATAGTCTCCAGATAGAGCCCAAAGGGTCAGTAATTCAAAACACGAATGGCAGTGTGGATTTGTTGCTGTTGACTACATAAGGATAGAAGTTATTTGAGATGCTTCCTTAAAGATATCTAACCTGCGTTGTTGTTGTCTTTGGGGTCAAAGTCTTTGTGGAGGGAGTAGTGTAGAAGTTGAGAGTACAGTTTGCCTTTCTAGCATCAGCAAGTGGGAATTTACCTTCAGTTATGTGGTAGAGTACCTGGCTAGCGAGGGAAGGGTTCAATTTAGTGGTGGCAGGTTGTTTTACATTATTCAGTCTTAATACAATATATCTTGTTGAGAAAAATTAAAAATATTCATCTGACATCATTTAGGAGTGTCAAGTTTGAAGTTTTACTTTGCAGTATAAACATGTTTTCTATACAAAAACATTTGTTCTAAGTCTTAATCTGTCTGTGTTGGTGTAAGCAAATGAATACTTATTGTATCAACAAGCAAGTCTTTCCGTTTTTGACACTAATATAGATTTTAAACTTGTTTATACAAATGTACATACATTCACACCTTACAGGTTAGGTAGATTTTCTGAACACCAACTCTGCTTTAAAACAACATGTTTAGATAGGTTGTCACAAGGGATGATTGAGAATTATAGCGTACTGCAGAATTGGTGTACAGGTAAATTGTACAGGTAAATTGTACAGGTAGATTGTACAGGTAAATTTTACAGGTAAATTGTACAGATAGATTGTACAGGTAAACTGTACAGGTAGTTTGTACAAGTAAATTATACAAGTAAATTATACAGGTAAATTGTACAGGTAGATTGTACAGATAAATTGTACAGATAAATCATTGTTTGGCAGTAATAGATCTAACCCTAAATTGTATTTGTATTACTGAATTGGAAAGGTGCTATTCACTTGTGTGTCATTGGTACAATCTTCAATACCTCTTGTTATGCTGACAATGATATTGATGCTGGTATATTGCTGCAGTCGCACATTAAGAACATAGTGAAAATAATTTTGACATCCAATCAATGTAGACTTTAGAGACATAATAACAAATTATAATGAAATTCATTGTTAAACTGAGATTTCTATTTGGCAGTTACTTTCCATTATAATAACTCTGATATACTCTCTGCAATAAGAAATGCTTGATGAGATATTACGTGTTGTATGCTTACCATCATTACATTAACAATGATAAGCTGACATGTTTATCTGAGGTTGAACATATTGAAATCTGCAAAATATTAGCGGTGATTAGTTATTAAAAGTTGAATAAAACTGCATCATACTTCTGTCCTTAAGAACTTGTTTGTGATGCAGAGGGCCTAAATTTTCAACCTAGCTAGCTAGCAGGTGACTGTGGAAAATCAAAAGTGATTGAAACAAACGTCAAAATCTACATGAGGAGGTGTACGTTCCTTCATAATTCAATAAATATCATAATTCTCATGTATCTTATAGTTTTAAAACAATGTCAAATACATATGTAAATTGAACTTGCTAATAATTGCCAAATAGTAATTGATATTTAGAACAGTTTTTAGAATCACAGAAATATATCATTAGAGCTGTAGTCCCTAGCTGTTAGATGGCTAATATATAAAAAAAGCACCAAATCTTAATAACTTTTCATATTTCACTCTGTACATGTACTTTGCACATGATTTCAGATTTCTATAAACAATCTTCATTATTATCATTATTGTCATATTTGTATATTAATTAAACCTGTTTTTTGTGAAAATTATCCTAAATTCTGTGTGAATTATCCTAAATTCTGTGTGAATTATCATAAATTTTGTGTGAAGTATCATAAATTTTATGTGAATTATCTTATAACTGTTGTAGTCATACATATATATGTTTGAATTTTGTAATAATAAATGTCATATACTTGTTTAACATTCTATCGCTGGTATTAGTATCAACATGACTTAAACTAGGGAATTCAATTTTTCCATATAATTATCAATAAACTGGAAGCAAGTTGTGCTCATTTAAGGACTGGCTCTTAATTCTTCAGCTAATGTGTTGTCTTTTAAGATACTGAAGATGAAGAGTTAGAATTAAAAAAAAAAGTAAGATGTGTTATTAAAAAGAAAGAAAAACTATAAAATTTGTGTCTTTGTCAGTTTTTCTCAAGCATAGAATTTTACACACAATGTTTGATTTTGTAAACTTAAATTCTTTTATAAAATTGTGTATCAGTGTGTGAAAGGGATTACAATTAAATGTTTGTTTTGATGGGCTACAAAAATTGTCAAAGTATTGCAAGATAAAATAAATCATAAGAAGAGGCCTAGAGGGCCTGTATTCTTACTTGGTTTAAACAAAATCATGGTCAAAGGTCAATTTCATTTTGTTGAATTTATATAGAAGTAGATCAGGTAATAGACATAATATTATTTAAATCATTTTAAATACTGCCTTTACATACCAGATATTTGTAGGTTTACTGAATATAGATAATATAATGTTGAATCTGCAATGAGTTTTTATTTCATATGAGATTTATGAAACAAGTCTTAAATATTTTTATTTTTGTGACTTTTTTATCGCATAACTGAGAAAACTGTCAAACTTGTAACTGAGTAGGAGTCAACCAACGGAGAAGGAGACAACCAACGGAGTAGGAGACAACCAAAGGAGTAGGAGACAACCAATGGAATTGGAGACAACCAACGGAGAAGGAGACAACCAACGGAGTAGGAGAGAACCTGTGGAGTTTAAGAGAGTAGGAGAGAACCAACGAAGAAGGAGACAACCAACAGAGTAAGAGACAACCAATGGAGAAGGAGAGAACCAACGGAGTAGGAGACAACCAACGGAGTAGGAGACAACCAACGGAGAAGGAGACAACCAACGGAGAAGGAGACAACCAACGGAGAAGGAGACAACCAACAGAGTAGGAGACAACCAACGAAGTAGGAGACAACCAACGGAGTAGGAGACAACCGATGGAGAAGGAGTGGAGAAGGAGACAACCAATGGAGAAGGAGTGGAGAAGGGAAGGAGTGGAGAAGGAGACAACCAATGGAGAAGGAGTGGAGAAGGAGACAACCAATGGAGAAGGAGACAACCAACCAACAGAGTAGGAGACTACCAACTGAGTAGGAGACAACCAATGGAGAAGGAGTGGAGAAGGAGACAACCAACGGAGAAGGAGTGGAGAAGGAGACAACCAATGGAGATGGAGACAACCAATAGAGTAGGCAACCAACGGAGTAGGAGACAACCAACAGAGACAACCAATGGAGAAGGAGACAACCAACGGAGAAGGAGACAACCAACGGAGAAGGAGACAACCGATGGAGAATGAGTGGAGAAGGAGACAACCAATGGAGAAGGAGACAACCAACGGAGTAGGAGGCAACCAACGGAGGAGACAACCAATGGAGAAGGCAACCAACGGAGTAGGAGACAACCAACAGAGTAGGAGACAACCAACGGAGTAGGAGTGGAGGAGACAACCAATGGAAAAGGAGTGGAAAGGAGACAACCAATGGAGAAGGAGTTGCGAAGGAGACAACCAATGGAGAAGGAGACAACCAACGGAGGAGACAACCAATGGAGAAGGAGACAACCAACGGAGAAGGAGACAACCAATGGAGAAGGAGACAACCAATGGAGAAGGAGACAACCAATGGAGAATGAGTGGAGAAGGAGACAACCAATGGAGAAGGAGACAACCAACGGAGTAGGAGGCAACCAACGGAGGAGACAACCAATGGAGAAGGAATGGAGAAGGAGACAACCAATGGAGAAGGAGAGAACCAAAGGAGTAGGAGACAACCAACATCCTGATTGGATTTTGGTCAATGACCTGATCATTAAGGAATCAAAGATAGATATCCAATAGTGTTCAATAGAGCCCAACAGTATTCAATAGAGCCATACAGTATTCAATAGAACCCAACAGTATTCAATATAGCCTAACAGTATTCAATAGAACCCAACATTATTCAACAGTCCAAGAGTATTAAATAGAGCCCAAACAGTATTCAATATAGCCCAACAGTATTCAATAGAGCCCAACAGTATTCAATATAGCCCAACAGTATTCAATAGAGCCCAACAGTATTCAATATAGTCTAACAGTATTTAATATAACCTTACAGTATTCAATAGAGCAATTTCAATATAGCCCAACAGTATTCAATAGAACCCAACAGTATTCGATAGAGCCCAAACAGTATTCAACAGAACCCATCAGTATTCAATAGAGCCCAGCAGTCTTCAATAGAGACCAGCAGTATTCAATCTGGACAACCAGTATTCAATATAACCTAACAGTATTCAATATGGCCCAACAGTATTCAATAGATCCCAGCAATATTCAATAGAGCCCAAACAGTATTCAATATAGCCCAACAGTATTCAATATGGCCCAACAGTATTCAATAGAGCTCAAACAGCATTCAATAGATCCTAACAGTTTTCAATAGAGACCAGCAGTATTCAATAGAGCCCCAGCAGTATTCAATAGAGACCAACAGTATTCAATAGAGCACAGCAATATTCAATAGAGCCCAGCAGTATTCAATAAAGCTCAAACAGTATTCAATATTGTCCAACAGTATTCAATATAGCCCAACAGTATTCAATATAGCCCAAACAGTATTCAATATAGTCTTACAGTATTCAATAGAGCCCCAACAGTATTCAATAGAGCCCAAACAGTATTCAATAGAGCCTAACAGTATTCAATAGAGACCAGCAGTATTCAATAGGGCCCCAACAGTATTCAATAGAGACCAGCAGTATTCAATATAGCCTAACAGTATTCAATATAGCCTAATAGTATTCAATAGAGCCCAGCAGTATTCAATAGAGCCTAACAGTATTCAATAGAGACCAGCAGTATTCAATAGGGCCCCAACAGTATTCAATAGAGACCAGCAGTATTCAATATAGCCTAACAGTATTCAATATAGCCTAATAGTATTCAATAGAGCCCAACAGTATTTAATATAGTCCAAACAGTATTCAATAGAGCCTAACAGTATTCAATAGAGACCAGCAGTATTCAATAGGGCCCCAACAGTATTCCATAGAGACCAGCAGTATTCAATAGAGCTCAAACAGTATTCAATATTGTCCAACAGTATTTAATAGAGCCCAAACAGTATTCAATATAACCTTACAGTATTCCATAGAGACCAACAGTATTCAATAGATCCCAGCAGTATTCAATAGAGCTCAAACAGTATTCAATATTGTCCAACAGTATTCAATAGAGACCAGCAGTATTCAATATAGTCCAAACAGTATTCAATAGAGACCAGCAGTATTCAATAGAGACCAGCAGTATTCAATAGGGCCCCAACAGTATTCAATAGAGACCAGCAGTATTCAATAGAGCTCAAACAGTATTCAATATTGTCCAACAGTATTCAATAGAGCTCAAACAGTATTCAATATAACCTTACAGTATTCAATAGAGCCTAACAGTATTCAATAGAGCCCAGCAATATTCAATAGAGCCCAAACAGTATTCAATATTGTCCAACAGTATTCAATAGAGCCCAAGCAGTATTCAATAGAGCCCAGCAGTATTCAATAGAGCTCAAACAGTATTCAATATTGTCCAAACAGTATTCAATATAGCCCAAACAGTATTTAATAGAGCCCAGCAGTATTCAATAGAGCCCAAACAGTATTCAATATTGTCCAACAGTATTCAATAGAGCCCCAACAGTATTCAATATGGCCAAACAGTATTCAATAGAACCTAACAGTATTCAATATAGCCCAAACAATATTCAACAGACCTCGGCAGTATTCAATAGAGCCCAACAATATTCATTACAGCCCCATCAAGGAAGGTAAATACAAATGACTGAGAAGCAACATCTGGACCAGGTGCTTTTAGTGTAGTTTGACATGTTTTGGCTAGCTTGGCTACAATGGAGGCAGTTTTTTGTGTGCCATTTTCATTGCATGATGTAATGTCATTGTCCATATTATGACATCACAATCAGCCAATGAAAAATGCACCAGGTTATATTACACTAGTGATAGATATGTGAAATATTACCATGTATATGGCATAACAGGCAAATTATTTGACAAATAGGAAATACACACAAATCAGACAGGACCACAATGACTCAATTTTCATGTGAAGATCCAAATTGTATGGTTCATCCCTCCCGAAATGTGGTGCTTTGTGTTACTGAGAAATTAACCAATCTGTTATTTTGGCAGGATGCTATGCAATGAGCCTCCTGTATGTTGTTCAATGAAGTATCCACTGGGTTTGCATGGAAAGCTTGCCTGAAAATTGTCTTTTCTGTTGACAGATGTTAAGTAATCATCTGATATTATTTTACAGTACTATAGATTTGGTGTACTAGTACACAATTATTCAACATGAAATGTGGTTTGTCATTGGCGACAGGAGATTGAAGTAATCGGGAAAAAATGAGGCATAAATGTTTTAATTCTGTGATTTGAAACAGTACAAGGGTAAATATGCATCTGCCAAGACTCGTGTTATGAGATTATAGAATTATAATTTCAGACTGATCAGAATCTGCTAAGACATGAAGAGAAACATTTTACAGCAACAATCCAAATTTTCGATGTCCACTCCTCCAGGGAGAGACACAAACTTTTTGAAACAAACTTTTGTAAGAAACAGTTGAAGTGTTTAGGAGGAGTTGCACTTTAATGAAAAAAAACCTCCTATTTTCCACATTTTAGTTTGCCTTTCCAGTCAAGGAGTAGCTACCAATTTATACAAAATATGATTGCCCTCTCAAAAGGATGCTTCAGACCAAATTTGGTAAATTTTGAGGACAAATAGAATTTAAGGTTTCATTTAAATTTACGAATTTAAGAATTTAAACCATATGTGGTTAAAATTTGCCATGTTGTAGACTTTTTAAGTTTGTAGGATATGTGTTATTTTATAGAATATATCTTTTGTGATACATATGTATGTTTCTGCCATGTTGTAGACTTCCTAAGAAAAAAGTTGACAGATTGATGATAGACACAGTGACATGGCATATGTTAAAATGCCAGATATATCAGAAACTTTTGAAAGATATTGTTTTGCATTACCAGTTCATCATTAATATTGTTGGGGAATCAATGTTGAACAAAGATACCTTTAAATGGCAGTTGTTCCATACAATTAAAGAATAAGCAATATTTGATTTAAGTATTGAATATGTTGAAGCATACAGTAGCCTAAGAAATGGTAAGAAATAGAATATTTTAAACAATTTTTCTTAAAACTAGAATTTGAACAAAAAGCTGTCCTTAACGCTCAAAATGAAATTGAAAAAAAAAAGAAGAAAAAAGAATAAAAGAATTAAAGTAATACCTGGCAATAAAGAGACGTTTTTTACCCTTGATATGCATGAAGATAAGCCCACACCTCATGATAAGCCTGTCATCATTTATAGTCTTTTCAGAAGATAAATGCAATATCTTTGTCTGGCATTTGTAGGATTCAGTAATGCATGCTTTTTATTGTCCTGTATTAAGCCCACCCCTGACTTTGATTCAGAATTTGTATTTTGGATCCCACAAATTATTGTCTGGTAATAAACCAAACTCTGGCTTTGAATCAGAACTTTTATTTTGGCTACCATCACTTATTATCCTGCAATAAGCCCACCCCTGACTTGGAGTCACCATTTGTGTGTTGGGCTCCACAACTTACTGTCCTGTAATAAGCCCACCCTTTACTTTGAGTCAAGAGATAAAGGCTCTCTGGGATAAATACAGAATTTTATGTATCATTTTCATAATGATTTGGCTATAAATTAAAAACCGGGTGCGTTCAAGGAATTCTATAATTGTTTTTTTTGTTTGTAATCATTTTTCTTCCAGTAGTTAACTTTTGCCTTGAATTTTCATTATTTTTTTTTTAAAAAAGAAAATCGTTGAATGGAAACGGTGCATTTTGTACTTGATTGGAAATATCTACCGTAGAATATAGAATAATTCATGGGTTCTTGTTGCAAGGGGAAATACATGACAATAGTTCTTAAAAGCTGTCTCTTTGATAAATGAAATTCCCTACAGAATTTTGTCATTGAAAAATTTAGAACTGTATCAATATTTTATTACTGACTGCAGAACCTGAAAAAAAAAATTGGGATGAAGTGTGTTTGTGTAACTATTAAATTGATCGCTTCCCTTTGTGTAGGAGCCCTTTGTATTTGCCTTGAGGCAGCAGATTTAGACCAGATCTATTGTAGTATGTTTGATATTATCATACAAATTAACACAATGAGGAACAAAAATTCACATAGGGTTAAATTTAAAAGTTGTAAAGTATTGAAATCGCTGACAGCAGCAAACAATAGTGGCACGCTTCACTGAAATTGATATTCTCATCAGCGCTCGGGTGGTACAACGCTGATGGTACTTGAGCAGGAGTGTGTATATATAGCTAGCTACTGTTGTTACAATGCTATTTAATCAATGAGAGAAAAATGCTGCTTGGTTATATCACCATAGGTGTTCGCAACATTGTACCGAGTGACTCAGATACGGAGAGAGTTCGCTCCCATGTGCAAATGGTATTTTCGGTTTTGTTTTCGTTCGTTTTATGGATTAAAGAGACACAGAGAGTATGTGATGCTGTTACAAGTCTCGGCTCTCTTCAGCCTCACTGTATGTCTATCTATTATGTGAATGGCTTGTGTGAAAATATGAAAAGTGTGTCTTTCATCATATTATCAGCTGGCTACTGTTTTACTTGTAGTGATGAATAAAAGATGGCAGGAAGATCTGTATCTTTGTGGATTTAACAACGAAAACATGTATGTTGTCATAGATGTGGTGTTCAAGGTCTGACAGCGGATTTATAAACACAAGGAATTTTACCTACATGATGGCTTCAAGCAGACAGCAAATGACACGTGTTTTGAACAGCGTGGAGGAAACAATTAGGGTAAGTCTTAATTAGAATTAATCATTTTTTTTTAAGAATTTTTAATTTTTTTTTTAATTGAGCAGATTTATCAGGGTTGTGTCAACTTGAATGTCTATGGTGATTGATGTTATGTAACTACGTAGTCAGATTACCAGAAGCATCACCTGTTGAGGTTGGTGTAGCTTTTGAGATACAAAATATTGACACATGATGCCAATACAATTGTAGAATGAGAAAACTTAGTGTGTTAAAGCTGGTAGGAAACTAGGTATGTCAGTTTCACTAAAGCAAGTCATATTTCTCAAAAACGCCTCAGATGTTTGTAAGAGTTGTACATCACAGTCTTCTGTGAAAAATATGTAAGACAGACAAAATCTGAAGTTAGGGGATGGCCTTATTACAGGACCCCAGAGGCCAAACTCATAGCTTTATTATAGGACCCAGGGGATGGGGAGGGGGCAATACATTGTCTCTGACTAAAAGTAATGGGGATGGGCTTATCACAGTACCCCAGGGGGCCAACACAAAAGTTCTAACTGAAAGTTAGGGGATGAGCTTATCACAGGACCCCAGGGGCCAAACACAGCCTTATTACAGGACCCAGGGAGTGGGGAGGGGGCAATACATTGTCTCTGACTCAAAGTTAGGGGATGGGCTTATTACAGGACCCAAGTGGGCCAATATCAAATCTGTTACTTAAAGTTAGGGAATTGGCTTATTTCAGGACCCTGGGGGCCGGGGGATGGGGGATGGGGGATGGGGAAACACATCTGACTCAAAGAAAGGGGGTGGGTTTATTACAGGACCCAAGGGGCCCCAACTCCAAAGCTCTTACTCAAAGTTAGGGGAGGAGGCCCATTACAGGACCTCAGAGTGCCAACATATAAACATCTAACTCAAAGCTTGGGGTGGGCTTATTACTAGAACAATGATATTGCATTGGTTTAGAACTTAACAGAACATCAATTTGTAATGGTGGACTTATTACAAGGCATGGACTTATTTTCCTGTAACTCACAGGTAAAAAAGAGTGTTGTTTCCCCAAATAAAAAAATGTTAGGAATTTCTTTTAAATAATTTTAAGAAAATGATATTCAACTTTTATCAAGGCAAAGATTTGTGTGAAATTAAAAAAAAAAGTTTTATTTACAGGTGTCAAATTCACTGCAGTTTGAACAATATGGCACTTGTGTTTCGGTAATGTTCTGATTGGGAATCAATGCCTTGTACAAAAGTTGATACAGGAATGTATTTGTGGGACAGAGTGGATGGAAATAGGACACAAAAATATAAGCCAACAGACTAAGAGCATAAAAATAATAAGCACTTTTGTGATGGTGAGTCCGACTGGCCATTGATCATGTGGTTCTGAGGAAATTCCATCGCTCCGTTGGGTCAGTCTCTCATCCTGGCATGTCAGTATTAATTAAATGTAGCACACGAGGATGAATGAGATGGGTACACTACTGGAGCAGACAGGCGGGAAGACAGAGAGTGGTTTTGTGTCGTTTTGGGATGTTATAGACCTTCAGTAATTTGATAAATGAAAATTCGAGGAAAGCATGAGATAAAAGCAGCTGATGGGCAATTGTAAATTTTATATTATTAAAAGTCCTCATTGTTATTGGTCTGAATGGGTTCATAAATGTAAACTAGAAAAGGGTAAGTTTTAAGTGTCTTGGATTGAAGGGTGTGTGTTGATAAACAAAAAATACAGATTGTTTTATTGATTTCTTCAACTTTATGGTTCAGTGAATAAAAAATAAAGATTCGGAGTTGAGTTTTTGTGAATTAAAATATTGTTAAATGGGTGATCATTTTTTGGCAATATACAACTATGTTTAACAAGAGCTTGTTTCAGGTATGTATGTCTTAAAGATGTAATGTTTGACACAAAGAGAAATAATGTTTTATCAAGTCACTGTTTATGTCAACAAAATACTGGTGACAATAGATTTATTAGTAACCACATCTTTGGTATGATGTTTTTAAGGTAGGACTGTTTGGTCAATGATCAAATTGTAAGATTTTTCTTAATCCAAAAGTTAATCGATATCTGAAATGCAAAGCTTGTATAGAAATGCTATGACTGGAGTATGAATGAATCAGGATTTGCCCGTGAACGATTTATTGGTGAGCCATTTTTTTAAAAGCTGTTGAAACTCTCCCACTAATTAGTCCAATAAATATCGTGTTAGACCACCATTCATACAATGAGTTGATTGTTACATGTGAAAGACGAGCGCTCACCTGTACTACGACTGTATCAATTGACCTACCTATGCTACGCTAATGTATACTTGTAGTAACGGCTGTTGAGATACAGAATCAATTTCACACACCTGTGTATTGCTCGTTATAATTACCTGTGTGTTTGGTATGGTATGTATACACAATTGTAAATATAGAACAGTCAAACGCAGTAAAACGTTGATGAGATACAGATGTTGCAGACATCTGATTGTTGTCTTTTTCGCACAAAGACAAGGCCTGATACATGTACATGAACAAGTGTAAAAGTACCTGTAGGTATTGTGGCATCAAAGATATTTTTTGCTTTCACAACTTTAGGAAGCTGTCTTCGATGTGACCCTTCCATCTGTCTGATGCTTCTTTCAGTTTCTTTTTTCATTTGATGATATTAGATATTGGTTTAATCAGTATATATGTAGTTTAATTTGTCATTTTCATGTTAAGACAATTTTTTTTCTCATTTCTGAAATACTGAAATCCTATTAAATTGTTAGTATACCAATGTTGTACTGTATCTAATGATTTTCATATTTTCCATTTTATGAATATAAAATTTCTTAAATTTACATGCAATGAAAAAAATAAATTTCAAATAGTATTGTGTCATGAACATAACTGATTTTTGTTCAGAGTTGAGAAACGTCCAGACGAGAATATCATTGATGTATGTGGTACAAGTTTACTTTAACAGCACATTTTTTTTGTATACCTTGTGTCACAATATTATCTTGTAATTTGTTGCTAGGTAGCCAGGGACATTAGGAGAATTAGCATTCTTCTTTGCCCATTAGCCTGTATTCTAACTTGTGCAGGCATTGTTATACAGGTTTTCAGTGAAAGCAAGAATGCTCTGCATGTGGTTCTTCACATAAAAAAATGGATAACGGTTTGATGTGGCTACATGTGACATATCTTATGAGCTATTGGTTTATATATAATGGAGTTTTGGAATGGTGGTGAATCACGCAAAGCCGTTTGTCGTTAAGTCTAGTTCATGACTGCGTTTGAAGACATGGTGTTATTCATTAAGTCTTCAAGAGGTGTGTTCCACAGACAATTGTCTGTTGAGCGCATCATAATCAATATTGTCACCTGAAGGAGAATGGCATTTGTTTATCTTTTCCAGTCAGTTGGTTTCATTGTGTTGTAATCAGTTTAAACGCTAATTTTGGTTATTAAACCACTTACTGTAATTACATGACAATGTTACTGGTTGTAGTCTCCTTCAGAAATGTGACTCACACCGGATTGTGTGATAGTTTAGATTAAGGTTTCACATGATTTTTTTGAAAAAATAAAACAAGACAATACTGATGTTTTCGTACTCGATTTGTTTGTGATTGATTTTTTGGAGGATATTTATTAAAAAGCAAAAGATTGTAAGAATACAATGCTGAGAGATACAAACATTTTTTACAGTGTGATGAAATTTGTCTTTTTGGTTGGCACTGATATTTCAATTATGTTTTACCTCTGATGTCAAAGATGGTGCATGATATAGATATGACATCATAGAAATTATTATTAAAATGTTGACAATGATACTGCAAAGTTGTTAAGATTCATTATAAGACCACCTCGACTTTGTATCACAGTTTGTTTCCCCACAATATCATTGTCCTGTAATAAGCCCACCCCAACTGTTGTGTCAGAGTTTGTTTTCCACAAATATCATCGTCCTGCATTAATCCCATCCTGACTTTGTGCCATAGTTTGTGTTTGTCCCCTAAGGTCATTACCCTGTGATAATTTCAAACCAACTTTGTGTCAAAGCTTATGTTTGCCCCTAATATCATTGCCCTGTAATAAGCCCACCCTGAATTTGTGTCAGAGTTTATCTGTCTGCCCTGGGCTCATTGAAGGATAAATATGGTTTATGTTACATTATGATATAAATAGAAGAACACACATGTTATTATCCAACTCTCTGTGAGTTCTTGTTTTTGGAGAACCACCTTAGTTCACAGAATTTGTACTTTAATGGCCCTCCTGCGTTTTATCATTTTAGTCATTTTTCCACTTTTCTGCTATTTTGAGATTCACAAAAATGTCTTTGAACACCTGTTGCTATACACAGTGGGGAAGCTTTCACTTGTTTGATTTGTCTGAGGAGATTTATTTTTTTTAATGATGACAATTTTGTCATCTAAGACGTTTTTTGTCTTATACATTACAGTGGGTTTGTATATCTGGAACTAATTCTCAGTGTTAATACTAGCTTCAGCAGCTTTCAGCAGCTCTCAAACTTTGGTATGAAAGCTTTCATACTACATACCAGGAGAAATTGCCACAAGTTTCTGGTATAACAGTGTTAATTAGTACCTGCTGACTACATGGGTTTGTCTGTTTTTATTTCTGTAGGAAAGCTACATGGAAAATCAGATGTGACATTGAGATGGTGTCTCATTAAGGGGTAGCATGGGGGGAAGGGGGAAGGGTAACATACAGGGAAGAAGGGAGGGTTACATACAGGGAAGGAGGGGAGGGTTACATACAGGGAAGGAGGGAGGGTTACATACAGGGAAGGAGGGAGGGTTACATACAGGGAAGGAGGAAGGGTTACATACAGGGAAGGGGGGAGGGTAACATACAGGGATGGAGGAAGGGTTACATACACAGAAGAAGGGAGGGTAACATACAGGGAAGGGGGGAGGGTAACATACAGGGAAGGAGGAAGGGTTACATACAGGCAAGGGGGGAGGGTAACATACAGGGAAGGAGGAAGGGTTACATACAGGGAAGGGGGGAGGGTAACATACAGGGAAGGAGGAAGGGTTACATACAGGGAAGAAGGGAGGGTAACATACAGGGAAGGAGGAAGGGTTACATACAGGGAATGAGGGGAGGGAGGGTTACATACAGGGAAGGAGGGAGGGTTACATACAGGGAAGGGGAGGGTAACATAAAGGGAAGGAGGAAGGGTTACATACAGGGAAGGAGGGGAGGGTAACATATAAGAACGAGGGAGGGGAACATACAGGGATAAGGAGAAGGTGAAGGAGAGGGTTACATACGGGATTGAGGGGAGATGAGAAGGAAGATTACATACAGGGATAAGTGGAGATGAGGGTTACATTAACAGGGATAAGGGGAGGTGAGGGTTACATTAACAGGGATAAGTGGAGATGAGGGTTACATTAACAGGGATAAGGGGAGGTGAGGGTTACATTAACAGGGATAAGGGGAGGTGAGGGTTACATTAACAGGGATAAGGGTAGGTGAGGGTTACATTAACAGGGATAAGTGGAGATGAGGGTTACATTAACAGGGATAAGGGGAGGTGAGGGTTACATTATCAGGGATAAGGGGAAGTGAGGGTTACATTAACAGGGATAAATGGAGGTGAGGGTTACATTAACAGGGATAAGGGGAGGTGAGGGTTACATTATCAGGGATAAGGGGAAGTGAGGGTTACATTAACAGGGATAAGGGGAGGTGGCAATTGTGTTATGCAGATACAGAACATAAAAACTGATGGTATTAAGCTATCAATGTATTGTACCAGTAATAGAGGAATTATTTTCGCTGATTTGGTTGCATGTGATGTGTTATTTAGCTTTCAAGAGAGAATTAGCCGATTTACATATTCAGTATTGCATGTTTATGATCCTGTGTGCGTGTTTACATACCTGAGGTCACATGACCACTAAAATGGAAAAAGGCGGTAGTTATGCTTTACGATTATCTGTACGTAGCATCAGATAAAACTGGAAAAAGTATTGATACATGAAATGAAGAGAAACTCTGCTGGGAATTTTTTGATCCGTTTTTATTCAATGGGTTGCAATTTGAGTCAAAATCATAATGAGACAGAAATGGCCTGCGTCCATTTTGATCTGATTCTTAGATTGTGATGATGGAGAATCGTAAATGTAATAGCAGTCGTAATCGGGGAGAGGGAGATGTCTGTTTCGTTACTTGGAATTGCGGAATTAGTGCTGCACTAGGCTATTCAATCTAGCGCGAAATCTCGGCCATTGATCTACAAATTAATTTGTGGGAAAATCTGTAGAATTTCGGAGAGGAGTGTGACTCACTCCCAGGCTTGGATCTCCCCAGATGACCTATCCAGTGAAATAAATGTATTTTATCGTATTATCTTGCTAACTAAGGACTGAGGATAGGAATGCATCACTACAAGGCCAAATCCTGTTCCTCAGGACATTCTGCCAAATGATATAGCCAATTCTTTTTTTCTTGAAAATTTTTCAGTTCTATTTTACAAGTTTGAAATTTATTTTTCTACAGGTCGTGCACCTCTGGCAAACTATATCACTGTTTGTGCCATTTTACATGTGTATCTGGCAAACCTTGCTTACAATTTTGGCAATACACTGATGTTTGATAATTAAAAAAAAAAGAAGAAAAAAAAAGAATAATGACTTTTACACTTTGGCAAGGAAAACTTCCTACTGAATGACTGTATTTTGCTTAGTGAAGTTTTTAACACAAATTAACCTTTTAGAAAATGTATTAACTGTATAATGTTGGAATGTGAGATGATGCTTCAGGGTTTATTGTGTCAAGTTGAGCAAAATCTTTAATTTGTCCTTATGGAAGTAAAAATACTAATGTTGTAACATTAATATACTAATCATTTACAGGTATTTACATCTGTACAGGTGTACAGAATATACAGGTGTACAGAATGTACAGGTGTACAGAGTGTACAGGTGTACAGAATATACAGGTGTACAGAGTGTACAGGTGTACATACTATACAGGTGTACAGAATATACAGGTGTACAGAATATACAGGTGTACAGAGTGTACAGGTGTACATAGTATACAGGTGTACAGAATATACAAGTGTACAGCATATACAGGTGTACAGAATATACAAGTGTACAGCATATACAGGTGTACAGAGTGTACAGGTGTACATAGTATACAGGTGTACAGAATATACAGGTGTACATAGTATACAGGTGTACAGAATATACAAGTGTACAGCATATACAGGTGTACAGAGTATACAGGTGTACAGAGTGTACAGGTGTACAGAATATACAGGTGTACAGAATGCGCAAGTGTACAGAATATACAGATGTACAGAATGTACAGGTGTACAGAATATACAGGTGTACAGAATGTACAGGTGTACAGAATATACAAGTGTACAGAGTGTACAGGTGTACATAATATACAGGTGTACAGAATATACAAGTGTACAGCATATACAGGTGTACATAATATACAGGTGTACAGAGTGTACAGGTGTACATAATATACAGGTGTACAGAATATAGAGGTGTACAGAGTGTACAGGTGTACAGAATATACAGGTGTACATAATATACAGATGTACAGAATATACAAGTGTACATCATATACAGGTGTACAGAGTGTACAGGTTTACATAATATGCAATTGTACAGAATATACAGGTGTACAGAGTGTACAGATGTACAGAATATACAAATGTACAGAGTGTACAGGTGTACGAAATATACAAGTGTACATAATATACAGGTGTACAGAATATACAGGTGTACAGAATATACAAGTGTACAGCATATACAGGTGTACAGAGTGTACAGGTTTACATAATATACAAGTGTATAGAATATACAGGTGTACAGAGTGTACAGGTGTACATAATATACAAGTGTACAGAATATACAAGTGTACAGAATATACAGGCGTACAGAGTGTACAGGTGTACTTAATATACAGGTCTACAGAATATAGAGGTGTAGAGAATGTAGAGGTGAACAGATTCAAAAGGTGTACAATTAGGAAAGTTGGTCTATTGATATAAAAATATCTTACTAATTTCAAAAATTTTAATCTAAAGAAATTTTAACTTGGATTGTTGATAAAACCAGCAGCAATACAGAGCGTGATTGTGATTTCATGCTCTCCAGGTGAGATGACCTTTTCCTTAAACTTTGATCACAACACCAATACAATAAGTATAATTATATAATTTGCTGCTGTTATGCTGAGTTGAAAAGCTTAATTTTGTTTTCAGGAGTGAGCTTTGTGTTACATTTGCACTTGTATCACAAGGTGATGCTTGAGGGCCGTGTGAGGATTAAGGAACAAGTCTTCCCTAATTCAACGCAGCTTTTATGTCGATATGTACACGCCAAAACATCAGGGTAATAAAAAAAGCTGAAGATGTTAAGATCTTAAATCCACGTGACAGCTGTACATGTTTCTCAATACTTTTACCTGACATTTTTTCTTACCTTTTTCATAGGTCAGAGTTCAAAGATTGAACTGTATAGCATTGTTAGTATGTAGATAATATTCCACTAAAATGTAACCGTAAAAGATTGAAAAAAATAATGTCAAAAATAAAAAAAAGAATATGTAATAATATTACATTGGATAAATATATATGTATTTTTGTTCACATTTAATTATTTATATCATATTTTAGTCAGGTTTAACATAATTTCTGTCAGAAATAAAGTGAAGTCATTAGATTTTAAATAAAGATTTAAACAAGTTTTATTTTATCCTCTTGGCAGTTATGCTGAGTATAAGATATACTGAGGTCAAGGGTCAGGTATTTGGTTGTTGAATTCAAAGGTCAACTAAGAAGCTGTAGCTATCTCAATGTAAAGGTCGTTAAATGGTGGCAGGCAGAGTATTTCTGTGATGGGAGGTCAAGTGTCAACATGATCATTGTTAGGAAACTGAGACTGATGGCAAGAAATACTGGTTCTTATCAAGGCTTTGTATCGTTTACAGATTAAAACAAGACCTGGTGGTAGATAAGTCCCTTCCAGGATTTACTAAAGGGGATTGGACCTAAGAAAGGAATGGGGGGGGGGGAGATGGAGGGGAAGAGTGGAAATAAGAAGAAAAAAGGGGGAAGGGGAGGTTTGGGTGGGAGAGAACAGGCAGGAGAGGGGTGAAATGTGAAAGGAGGGGAGAAGAAAAGTAATCGGATATTCTGAATCACAATCAAGGGTCTATACATATATTCTTTCTCTAATTTGAATTAAAAACATGTGTACAGTATGATAGAGCCTTAGAATGACTGCCTTTACCTATAAGACTACAGTACATATATATTATCTAATTTAATCTGTTTGTGTGACAAAAAGGATCTTATTCCTTGTCAAGTTTTAAGGTTTTGTTTTGTGGACAAAAGAAAAATAATTGATGTCAGCATATATTTGATAAAAATGATTACATATGTCAAATTGGTTAAGAGAAAGCACATACCTAGGTACATATGCCTGAATTTGTCACAAATTACTTTAGTGTAATTAAAACAGATATTTAGTCACTTGATGTGCCAATCAAATAAAGTTTTGTTTCTTGTTATGTTATAAAACCCATCTGAAATCTACATCTCAGATCTCCATTTGACAATAGTTACAAATACATGTTAAATACTGAGCCGATAACGCCTCCATACCCATCATATAAATGTCAGAAATCCTAAAACTCTTAATGACCCCTAATTGGGTGACCAGACATATGATGTCAGATTTCATACTGTCTGACAACTGCCCAACACTATATCAATAATTATTTCATAAATAGACTAAATTCTTGTCAAGTTCTAGGTACAAGTTACAGTGTACCCGTTGAAAATACAGATTATCAAAAAAAAAAAACATGGTTAAAATAACTTTCTTGGAAGAAAAAGAAGGAATTTTCAGCAATTTTGGATTTCAAAACTTTATGTATGTGGTGCAGTCCATGTAGGTACTCTCAATATAGGGTGTGCCACACCTCTCGCATGTTGTTCAGGGTGTAGCTACCGCTTAATATAAGGAGAGTTTGACCTTCACTGTTTATTCCATGGACTGTTTCTGGGTTGGTTACTTACTTATATTTTATTGTTCTTTAAGTGATAAGAAAGTGTAGAGTCTGTTGAGAGAAGAGTGTTTATTTGAAAAGAAACATGCAACAACAATGACTGATTTAAATAAACAAACAAAACAAACTGAATGAATGAGTGAATTTAATAAAAAATAGATAATTTCTACAAAACCTTGGAGAAGTTGTATTGAAAAACATTTAAGAGAGATCACCAATTCTGTAGTGATAAATTATAAATTTTTGATTGAACATCAACTGAAAGATACTTATATACCAAAAAAAATATCAAATGTTCATTTGAAAATCAAGTTGGGAGATTCTGATAATTTTTGTACATTATTTGTAAATTGTTATTTACAGCATCTCTTCACATCATTGTCATTTCTATAGATAGTTGGTTAATTATAGAAATTTGTGATTAATATGTGAAAGTATGCAATGATGAATGAAATTAATAAATCACAACAAAATATAAAAAACTACAGATATTTTTCTAAGTGTTTTAGTATATGTTAGTTACATTTAAATGATTTTTCCCATATCAGTTTTGATTTTCCTCGGTTGCCTCCTAAATATAAGGAATTTAGGCCTTTATCAGCACTGACTAGTCCAAAATAGAAGTAACAGTTGTATGATGCAGTAGAATTCACTATCTGCTGTATCAAAATTTCTATTGAAAAGTGCTATTTACTGATGTGTCTTTTGTACATTCTTATTAAGAACTTGGGACTATGCAAGTCTATTATTGTGCTGTATGGCTTGTAAGCATACTTAAATTGTGGTATAGATTACAGACACATTAGGGATAGGGTTTGTTGGGGAGATAGGTGGTGGGAGAGGAGGGGGGCGGGTTAGCTGTAGGGGCTAATTTAGTGGTATCACAGTTATCTTTAGTAGACAGAGTTATGTCATCAAGACTAGGTGAGTTAGTGACAGAGAGTCCAGTTGTGTCCTGTGGTCATCCTTGTGCCTAATCTATAGTAATCTTCAGACTGACCCTGGGCAGTGACCTCAGATTAACTCAGGTTGCTCTTTGCAGGTCAGTCAGCTTAATGGCCCTGTTTTCCGTCCTTAAAATCAGATTTACTTTAAGATTAAAAAAAAATTGTTTGTTTATTTGTAGGAAGTTAAGTGTTCAAAATTGTTATAAAAGAATAAAAAAAACTTACTACATATATGCAGTCACAAAATGTCAAAAGTTGTAATTATGTATTTTCAAACTGACAATACGGTGTCAAATTCTGGTTGTAATGGCTAATTAAGTGTCCATTGGGATTTCCTTATCTCCTGGTTAGCTTTCATTTATCTGGAGGAATCAATTAGGAACCAGCCAGTGTTTGATAAAGGTAATGATTTGAGGACAGCTGATCATTCACTGGAACATTACCAGATTAGAATTGAGATTATTAAGTGATGTTATATTGTAGGGATGGGGAATCTGTAAAAATCCATAATAGATTATCGATTAAAATCGGATAGGCTTTGTGAATACATGACCATCTGATTGTGTGTACAATATTCATGGAAAGTGAATACATATTCTGTTGCAGTGTTACTTTCTTTTTTTGGGTCTTTCACCTATAATACCTCAATTTTCTAGACTTTACATAAGAATGAATATTATTGGCAATTCGCATCTTCATTGTTTAAAATAGCGATTTTTATTTTGCTTAAACACAAAAAAATATTAAGTACCAATGATCGATTATGAAAAATTACAATCGATCATCCTTTTGAATGAGGTTAAATGATTAAATAATCTGATCATCGCTGGTGTATGGTGTTGGTTAGTGACATCGCTGGTGTATGGTGTTGGTTAGTGACATCGCTGGTGTATGGTGTTGGTTAGTGACATCGCTGGTGTATGGTGTTAGTGACATCGCTGGTGTATGGTGTTAGTGACATCGCTGGTGTATGGTGTTGGTTAGTGACATCGCTGGTGTATGGTGTTGGTTAGTGACATCGCTGGTGTATGGTGTTGGTTAGTGACATCGCTGGTGTATGGTGTTGGTTAGTGACATCGCTGGTGTATGGTGTTGGTTAGTGACATCGCTGGTGTATGGTGTTGGTTAGTGACATCGCTGGTGTATGGTGTTGGTTAGTGACATCGCTGGTGTATGGTGTTGGTTAGTGACATCGCTGGTGTATGGTGTTGGTTAGTGACATCGCTGGTGTATGGTGTTGGTTAGTGACATCGCTGGTGTATGGTGTTGGTTAGTGACATCGCTGGTGTATGGTGTTGGTTAGTGACATCGCTGGTGTATGGTGTTGGTTAGTGACATCGCTGGTGTATGGTGTTGGTTAGTGACATCGCTGGTGTATGGTGTTGGTTAGTGACATCGCTGGTGTATGGTGTTGGTTAGTGACATCGCTGGTGTATGGTGTTGGTTAGTGACATTGCTGGTGTATGGTGTTAGTGACATCGCTGGTGTATGGTGTTGGTTAGTGACATCGCTGGTGTATGGTGTTGGTTAGTGACATCGCTGGTGTATGGTGTTGGTTAGTGACATCGCTGGTGTATGGTGTTGGTTAGTGACATCGCTGGTGTATGGTGTTGGTTAGTGACATCGCTGGTGTATGGTGTTGGTTAGTGACATCGCTGGTGTATGGTGTTGGTTAGTGACATCGCTGGTGTATGGTGTTGGTTAGTGACATCGCTGGTGTATGGTGTTGGTTAGTGACATCGCTGGTGTATGGTGTTGGTTAGTGACATCGCTGGTGTATGGTGTTAGTGACATCGCTGGTGTATGGTGTTAGTGACATCGCTGGTGTATGGTGTTGGTTAGTGACATCGCTGGTGTATGGTGTTGGTTAGTGACATCGCTGGTGTATGGTGTTGGTTAGTGACATCGCTGGTGTATGGTGTTGGTTAGTGACATCGCTGGTGTATGGTGTTGGTTAGTGACATCGCTGGTGTATGGTGTTGGTTAGTGACATCGCTGGTGTATGGTGTTGGTTAGTGACATCGCTGGTGTATGGTGTTGGTTAGTGACATCGCTAGTGTATGGTGTTGGTTAGTGACATCGCTGGTGTATGGTGTTGGTTAGTGACATCGCTGGTGTATGGTGTTAGTGACATCGCTGGTGTATGGTGTTGGTTGTGACATCGCTGGTGTATGGTGTTGGTTAGTGACATCGCTGGTGTATGGTGTTGGTTAGTGACATCGCTGGTGTATGGTGTTGGTTAGTGACATCGCTGGTGTATGGTGTTAGTGACATCGCTGGTGTATGGTGTTGGTTGTGACATCGCTGGTGTATGGTGTTGGTTAGTGACATCGCTGGTGTATGGTGTTAGTGACATCGTTGGTGTATGGTGTTGGTTAGTGACATCGCTGGTGTATGGTGTTGGTTAGTGACATCGCTGGTGTATGGTGTTGGTTAGTGACATATTAAAGGTTAGTCTATGTAAAGAAATCAGAGTGTACTCTGCTGAAATATCGGGAATACCTATCAATGTTTTAGATTCAGAATATTTTCAATGAATCAGTAAAGTTGTCATCATGGGCAGTATATCAGCTGTGGCATTGTCTCAGAAAAATTGGGTCAGGAGTAGGCTGCCTGTTTGATTAGAAAAAAGTCCAGGGATTTTTATTGCTTAGGTGATGGAGTTGGAGAATATTTCTGTCTGCAGGACAACTGAAACCAAATCCAAAATCTACTCAAACAAACAAACAAACAAGTGAAAAAAACATTAATTACATATATGAATACAAATTAAATTCTGTGTAACATGAAATATTTGTTGGTATTTCGTGAGTTAAGACCTTACATCAAGATTGAAAAAAAATACATGGTTCTGTTATCAGGAGTTTTATTTGTTTTTTGTTTTGTTTGGAATGCCTATAGCCATAAATGAAAAAAGAAAGACCCTTAACAGAAAATCAGTGTCATTCATTTAATGTAGCCTGCTACTTATAAGCTATAGGTTATCATGCTGGCGACGGGTGTTTGATTTCTGGAGGGCCACTTGCTGCTGTGTGTTAATTGGCTATGTTGAATTTCGACTCATTTGGAAAATTTAGAATAGATAATTAAGGAATATTTCACAGGTCAAGGATTTTCAGGGAAGTTATGTGATTGACCAGTCATTTGAGTAAACTTGATGAGTTCGTTAATTTGTGATTACAAGTTCGAAATGAAAAAGAGGAGTAACTGTTTTTTTCCCATTGGGATGATGGCTATTGGAAAAAAAAATGTTGATTTGATTATTTTCTGTCCACACAAAAATGATGTTGGTTTGGTCCTCTGCTGACTCATGTTGAGCTCCAGGATTTGTTTTAAATTAGAGGCGCTGGCAGGCAATTCCAAATCAGAGTCTGTGACAATTTTTCCAGTGTTGTATAAGCACACAAAAACTATTATTATAAAAAAAACATTTTTCTTGTGGAAAACCAGGTCAGAATGTTGGGCTTCGATTTTAAACCACTTTTCCTGTCAAAAAACTTCCAGCTCCGAGAATGGTTTATAGATGTTAGTTACAAGCTGTTTTCTCTGTTTAAACTTTGTCCAGGACTATTGATCCAGAGAAAAGGGCTGGACTGCCAGTATTTCATCCACATTTTTTTTTCGTTGTATTTATTTCTAAAACTGGGCCATGCCAGTTGTTACTCATTGTGGAAGCTTGAAATGAAATTATACACAGTATTGTTAGCTTAATTGTAAATTCTGTTAAAATTTTTTCATCAAAATGTTGAAAATATCGACTGAGACAGCATGTGAAAGAAAATACAGCATTCTTCTTATTGTAGAAGAAGAAATATTTACATTTCAAAATATTTTTAGAAAATAAAATGATCTTGTTTGTTTATTTGTTGAATTTGTTAAACCTGCTGATGCTTTTAGGAATGAGTGTGGCTGCTATTAAAAGTTAATGGGTGTAAGTGTGAAAATGAGAATGAAATCTATAGATCAGATTCACAGGTCAGAGCCTACCAAATTATTAACGTCGGATTCATTCTGACTGATGCTTTACTCGCTTTTCATAATAGCATTGGAATCATCACTGGAATTGACATTGTTGATTCCTAGATCAAATTTCCAGAAATGATATTTTGTTCACATTTTTGTTTATATATATACAAAACTGATTATCAGCCTTGTTTAACTCTACACATTTCAATGCCACACTGATATTTGAAGTGCCTTTAGCTGATCTTACAGAATTAAAATTTTACATGAAGGTCAACTTCAAAATATCAGTGAAGAGTTTTGTTTCAGTGTTTTGAGGCCTGAAATCAAGGTCACTGTTACTATTCATAGAAAAATCTTTCAGTGACATCACTCAAGACAGTGACTTTAGTTATAAAGGGCCGTGATCAGACTTTGTTTATTAGTTATCTGTGTGTATTCCTTTGATTAGTCATTTTTCTAAGTTCAAAGTTCAAGGTTAAGGTCATTGTTACTATTTATAGAAAATTGTCAATCGGTTCAGTGATATCACTCAGATGATTAAAGGAGATTTTATAAAAATCTTGGATGAGTTCATGTTTCTTAGTTCATATGTCAATGTCGCAGTTGCTGGTTAAAGAGAATCTTCAACAAATGCAGTGACACTGCTCAGATGACTTAGGGGGAAATTTGATAAAACTTCATCATTGATTAGTTCTAATGCTGTCTGTATACTTTAGGCAGGCATATGTTTCAAGGTTCAGAGGTCAAGGTCAGGCATCAGATATGCATGACATTGGGGTCATTCATGTTTCCCAAATGTTTTCTGGTTGTCATGTTATTTCCTGAGATTTTGTCTTGAATCGGGTCAACACTGGAAAAATTGACATTTTGTCCTTTTGTAAAGAAAAAGCGTGACTGCAAAAACATATGGCTCTATCATGGATATAGATAAATGACAATATTTTCCATGAAAATAGTGGAATTTCACAGCTTCATAAATATCCTGTAATATTGTATTGATATCCAATGGGCCGACCTCCAGGTGAGTGAAGCTGATAAGGAAGGTTAGGAAATTGTAATCTTTTTGTTTAGGGATAACTTACAGATAAGCCATGTTTTAAGCATGTGTAAATAATTGCAGTTTTTGTGAGTAAAGCCAACTTGCAGGTGCATGCATAGAAATGCATGTCAATTTTGAGCACACACAGGATGGCAGCTGTGTAGTGTATTGATTGATGTGCAAGTTATTAGCAGTTGACTGAATTGCTTTTCGTTCCTCACCGTTTATCATCTGTTCTTTGTAATTAACCCAAAAACAGGGGTAAAGAACCTTACTAATCTTTGTTATACACTGGGAAAACGTGGACATTTTTCATGAATCCCCAAATCAAATATTGACATTATAACAGTATGGAAGAGAAATAGACAACAAATTGAGGTCTCATTACAAAGTGATACGAGTTGAGGAGGTAGATATTGAAATAGGCGTGAGATCGACGTGAAATGTGTTACATCAGTGTAATGAATATGTGATCTTGATTTCATACTGTTAGGCTTGTGTAATAGGTCACAAATTAGTGTCGAAATAAAATGTCAAAGTTGGTTGAGAATAATCACATGGCACATTAATATCTGCTGGGAACATTGAAAAGTCTGGCTGCTTTTTGTAATTCAACCCAGTTTCCATATGGAAGAAAAAAAAAATCTTTATTAGAGTTGAAAAATCATAAACTAGAAAGTTGAATGTAAAAGATGTTATTTTCACTTTTTGGTGCGGAAATTCCCATGATCTCAGTATTAAAAATTTCATATTTGTTACATAAAGACAATATACCTTAGGCTGTAGTTTGACAGGGTGTCTAGGATCTTAGATAAATAATTTGATAAAATAGATATTAGAAATTTACATTAAGTTTGGACCAAAAACTATCAAGTTTATTGTATGAATGACCTTCTCTAACTTCAAAGATCATGTTAGGTCAAGTGTGATGAAATCTTTAAACAATTTCTTTTCAAATTACCCGGAGATAAATATTTGGAGGTGAAAAGTATCTCATCTACAATAGTGGCATTTTCAACCAGATTAGTGGTGACTAGATAGTGGGACAACCCGATCAGTGGTGACAGAATAGTGGGACACCCAGATAAGTGGTGACAGGATAGTGGGCCAACCAGATTAGTGGTGACTAGATAGTGGGACAACCAGATTAGTGGTGACTAGATAGTGAGACAACCAGATTAGTGGTGCCAGGATAATGGGACAACCAGATTAGTGGTGACAGGATAGTGGGCCAACCAGATTAGTGGTGACAGGATAGTGGAACAACCAGATTAGTGGTGACTGGATAGTGAGACAACCAGATTAGTGGTGCCAGGATAATGGGACAACCAGATTAGTGGTGACAGGATAGTGGGCCAACCAGATTAGTGGTGACAGGATAGTGGAACAACCAGATTAGTGGTGACTAGATAGTGGGACAACCCGATCAGTGGTGACAGAATAGTGGGACACCCAGATAAGTGGTGACAGGATAGTGGGACAACCAGATTAGTGGTGAAAGGATAATGGGACAACCAGATTATTGGTGACAGAATAGTGGGACACCCAGATTAGTGGTGACAGAATAGTGGGACACCCAGATTAGAGGTGACAAGATAGTGAGACAACCAGATTAGTGGTGACAGGATAGTGAGACAACCAGATTAGTGGTGACAGGATAGTGAGACAACCAGATTAGTGGTGACAGGATAGTGGGCCAACCAGATTAGTGGTGACTGGATAGTGAGACAACCAGATTAGTGGTGACAGGATAGTGGGCCAATCAGATTAGCGGTGACTAGATAGTGAGACAACCAGATTAGTGGTGACAGGACAGTGGGACAACCAGATTAGTGGTGACTGGACAGTGGGACAACCAGATTAGTGGTGACTGGACAGTGGGACAACCAGATTAGTGGTGACTGGATAGTGGAAGGAGATAAAAGATTTGACTCTACTTGATGATATTCTGTGGAATGTTTTCTAAATCCATCTCTATGTTCCAAGGTTTGAAATAATTATGAATGACAAATCAGTAAAATATTTTATTTATTAATGTATTTGTTTTACAGTTCTTTACACTAAATGTACATACACAGTTTGACATTACCATCGATGTTGGTAAAACTGTTAGAAGACAGTAACACTTCAGACTACAGATACAGAAAACCATCAGGTTTTATCTCTCAGCTGTAATTTATTACCGTAGCCACTGTCAACAACTGACAAACCACAAATTGAATAAGCTAGATTTCTAGGCTTTTAACAGCAAAATATTTCAGATTTTTTTTTTAAATATAAATTTTCAAGTGCTATTACGCTTAAATCTAAGAATAATGCATGTAAAATGCATCATGTGTTATTTTGTCGTGTTGTGAAATCCCAAAGTTGAAGTTTCGTCTCTAATGTGTGTAGATAAAGAGAAGGTGTGTAATATTTTGACAAATTCATTGCGATTTGAGCTTTTCTGACGATTTAAGGCTCCGAAATAGTGACACCATTAACGACAGACGCCATATTGGCGCAGAATAATAGCAGATATATACATTATTTAGAATCGAGGAAAGATGATCTGATGAAAATATTGCATACTTTATATGAAGTGTGCAGTTTAAAAAAAACTGTTTTACGTAAGGCCTTGGAAGAAATCCTATTAATTTTGCAGAAGCAAATTGTTAAATGGTTTTATTTCAGACTAAAAACTCTAACTTCATAAAAGGAGGAAACATGATTTTTTCGTACACATAATGTATACTGACATGGTAAATAACATCAAAATATTTTCAAAATCCCTAAGGAAGGGATTTTAGACTCAATCAATTTTTGTGGGACTCAAAATAACTTATCAAATTATTAATGCACACATAATTATCTAGAAATAAATTAATGTCAATTTTTGTTGAAATTTGATTTCTTGGGACTAAGAAGTCACCCATGAAATAAATGAAAAATTAAACCCCCACAAAAATGAATGTTTTTACAGTATCCTACACTTTACAGAAAGGTTTGTTATACCTCAGATTTCTCTGTATCTAGGTTTTTTGAGATATGATTTATATAATATATATGATATATAATCACACTTACAATATAATTCATGTCAGAATTCCATCTAGAGTTGTTTACAAAACACCTCTTTCCAGGAAGTGTTTATTTTAGAGATAATTGTGAAATTGTGTACAGTGAGTTTTATAATGACACCTACTGTATAGATGAAAATACAAACAGGGTCAGTAAGATTTATTTCTGATTAGCATACAAAATTTGACTTCCTTCTTGTTCCTGGTCAGATAAATACATCCTGCTTATTTGTTGACTGGTCAAGCTGTGCCCTATGGGACACTAAAGACATTTGGTCAGTAATCCCCCGGGGTGTCCAGTCTGGTCACAGTCCTGGGGGTAGTGTTGACAGTGGTCAGGTTTGTCACCTGACACTTCGGTGACAATAGCACATTTGTTTTCTTTTATGTCCAGTTTAAGATCAATATTGACTTCAGTTCATCAACAACCAGTAGGTGTTACATATGACTGGTGTTTTAAAACAGATTGAAAATTCTTTAGTAGATATACTAGAGTTATTGCCCCTGGCTATCAAAATTTTGAATCCAGTGTTGGTGAATTCTCATACCACTGTGAAAAAAAAAACCAAAACAACTCACACACACATAGGGACTTTCAATATCACCTGAAATGTCTGTGTCGTTGTTTATTTTTTGAGATATCTTTTTCAGAAATGGAAAAAAAATATCTTAGCCATTGGAACATTTCTATGAATAAAATCTAGCATAAAATATTATGGTGGCCAAAAAAAAAAAAAAAAATGTAGCATGTTGACTCTCAATATAGCATGAAATTTAAATAGTATGATTTTTTTTCGCTTTTCTCTTTCAAAAGAAAAAGAAAAGAAAACAAGAAAAGGAAAGAAATGAGATATCATGACTAAGTAAAAATTTTTAAGAATAAAATTGTGAAATGGACGTTGGCCAGCTAGAATATAAACAGCTTTCGTTGTAGAAATGTAGAAGTTCCAGGAATATACAATTACTAGTATTACTCGTATCACACAATAATGACTACATTTCTTATTGTAATGTTAAAACCGTTTTTGAAATGTTGAGATTTATAAAATTCTAGGTTATCTGAAAGATGTTGGTCTATAATATAGACTGTGACTTACTAATTTAATCTTTTGTGATAATATAACCATTTAAGATTTTTAGCATTTGTCTTTTACCTTTTAGTTTGTTTAATGTTATTTCCTTTTTGGATCGCTGTGTGTTTTACCGGTTGATGACCCTAATGACCTTTTATGTGTTGACGGGCCGTTAAGAATGTAATAATAATAATAACAATGAATATTTTCATTGATCACATGTTTGATATAATTGTTGTTCAGTTAATATTGATAATATTTTTTTTTTTTTATTTTGTTTATTTTTCCAAGTTCACATAATACAATATAATAATACAATTAGTATATTCATGATTGACTCAGCTCATGATCAACTCTTACATATGTACAAGTAATTAATATACTTGTCAAACATGATATATATATATATCTTTTTTTTAATTTATTTCTTATGCAAATCTAATGATCTAGATCCAGTGCTGTGGTGATAGATCTCCATTTTTCTCTGATATGGTCTGTCTTTGTCTGGGTATAAAAAAATGCACTCTGAATGTCAATCTGCTTATAATATAACATTGATTTGACTCCCTCAATAGATGGGATAGCATTTTTGCATTTGCAGGTATAAATATATTTTTTTACCAGTAGAATGCAATAATTCATATCATCAAATTGAGGATCATTATTACAGCCTAAAAGGACAAAAGGACAAGTTATATGAAATACTACATTTAGATTAGACTCAAAGCCATTTTTTAAGGATTCCCATAGGAAGCAAGAAAAGGGGCATTCCCAGAAAAGATGTTCAAGTGTTTCTCTATTGGTCAGACAGAAAGTACAAAGCCCACTTTCCACGATTTTCATGATCAGAAGTCTAGAATTTGTGTATAAAATTCTATGAAGTAGCTTAAATTGAAAGGTTTGTAAATTTGTATCGTCAGTTAATAAAAACGGTGCCTTGTATATAGACTTCCAATCTTCTCTATCAAATGCAGTTTCTAATTTTTCATTCCATTTTTCTAAACTGGAAATTCCTGATCATCCATGATAAAAAGATTATAGAGACATTTCGCAACTTTTTCATTTGACTTAAAAATAGAAACTAATTTGCATTTAGTGTTAGTAATTTTTTCACCATTACGGGTGATATTTTGTTTCCAACTCCTCGGAATAGCTGAGAGTAGCCCTTGATAAGTAACCACATTAGTATTTATATTGTACTTCTGCTTAAAGTCGTCCATTTTCATTTATAAAATCATTTATGAAAAAAACATCATGCTCTATCCACTTATAATATATGGCATGCTTATCATTTGTTTGTATTTTTTCATTTAGCCATAATGGCTGGGATAATAGATCATTTGGGGTTGTGGGAAGTGAACGTTTCAAAGAAGCCCAAATTTGTATTACATTACACACAAAAATATTATATTGATAATATTTTTGTGTGTTACACATGTGTAATTTAATTTATTGTGACGTCAGGATTAGTTGATGAAATGTCATACAGATTGCATTGTGACATTACAATGGAGGTCACATAGAGCCGAAAGAATTTCAGTTTGACATGGAAATGTCCGTTTTCTACAATATTTACCAGAATATTAAATCATTTGATAAAAAGAACTTAAATTTGATTATATTTGATATGTGATTTATGAAACTCATCATAAAGTCTCATTTCAATTTGCTAAAATGAAAACAGGAATTTTACATATCATAGATGAAATCAAGACTTATGATTCTATGTATGTAGATATCAATAATACATTATACTTGGAACAGGAAATATTTGTGTCCTGTGACTAGAAATAAAACTAAAATAAAACCAAATAAAACTAGCATTATTTACTAGTCGGTGTAAACTGTTATAGTTAAGTCTACAGGAGTTACCTCCCTTCAATGGTTAGTGCTGTAAAGTTGACAGAAAAAAACCCCAAAACCCACCAATGCCTTCCTGTAACACAGGAATAAGTAACAGATGTTACCTGTTATACTGTAATACAGCTGTACAAAAAAGATGTTACCTGTAATACAGGTGTAAGTAACAGATGTTACCTGTAATACAGGTGTATGTAACAGATGTTACCTATAATACTGTAACAGATGTTACCTGTAATACAGGTGTAAGTAACAGATGTTACCTGTAACTATCATTTAACTGTAACAGATGTTATCTGTTATACAGGTACAAGTAACAAATGTTACCTGTAAGTAACAGATGTTACATGTAATACAGGTGTTTGTAACAGATGTTACCTGTAATACAGGTGTAAGTAACAGATGTTACCTGTTTTACAGGTATAAGTAACATATGTTACCTGTTATACAGCTGTACAAAACAGATGTTACCTGTAATACAGGTGTAAGTAACAGATGTTACCTGTAATACAGGTGTATGTAACAGATGTTAACTGTAATACAGGTGTAAGTAACAGATGGTACATGTAATACAGGTGTAAGTAACAGATGTTACATGTAATACAGGTGTATGTAACAGATGTTACCTGTAATACAGTAACAGATGTTACCTATAATACAAGTGTAAGTAACAGATGTTACCTGTAATACAGGTGTAAGTAACAGATATTACCTGTAATACAGGTGTAAGTAACAGATGTTACCTGTAATACAGGTGTATGTAACAGATGTTACCTGTAATACAGGTGTATGTAACAGATGTTACCTGTAATACAGGTGTAAGTAACAGATGGTACCTGTAATACAGGTGTAAGTAACAAATGGTACCTGTAATACAGGTGTAAGTAACAGATGTTACCTACAGGTGTAAGTACAGGTGTAAGTAACAGATGTTACCTGTAATACAGGTGTATGTAACAGATGTTACCAGTTATACAGGTGTAAGTAACAGATGTTACCTGTAATATACAGATGTGTACAGGTGTAAGTAACAGATGTTACCTGTTATACAGGTGTAAGTAACAGATGTTACCTGTAATACAGGTGTATGTAACAGATGTTACCAGTTATACAGGTGTAAGTAACAGATGTTACCTGTAATACAGGTGTATGTAACAGATGTTACCTGTAATACAGGTGTAAGTAACAGATGTTACCTGTTATACAGGTGTAACTGTAACAGATGTTATCTGTTATACAGGTGTAAGTAACAGATATTACCTGTAATACAGGTGTAAGTAACAGATATTACCTGTAATACAGGTGTAAGTAACAGATGTTACCTGTAATACAGGTGTATGTAACAGTAACAGATGTTACCTGTAACAGAATACAGGTACCTGTATACAGTAACAGATGTTACCTGTAATACAGGTGTAAGTAACAGATGGTACCTGTAATACAGGTGTAAGTAACAGATGTTACCTGTAATACAGGTGTAAGTAACAGATGTTACCTGTAATACAGGTGTAAGTAACAAATGTTACATGTAATACAGGTGTAAGTAACAGATGTTACCTGTTATACAGGTGTAACAGATGTTACCTGTAATACAGGTGTAAGTAACAGATGTTAGATGTTACCTGTAATACAGATGTTACCTGTAATACAGTTGTAACAGATGTTACCTGTTATACAGGTGTAAGTAACAGATGGTACCTGTAATACAGGTGTAAGTAACAGATGTTACCTGTAATACAGGTGTAAGTAACAGATGGTACCTGTAATACAGGTGTAAGTAACAGATGTTACATGTAATACAGGTGTAAGTAACAGATGTTACATGTAATACAGGTGTAAGTAACAGATGGTACCTGTAATACAGGTGTAAGTAACAGATGTTACCTGTAATACAGGTGTAAGTAACAGATGTTACCTGTTATACAGGTGTAAGTAACAGATGTTACCTATGATATAGATGTAAGTAACAGATTTTACCTGTAATACTGTAACAGATGTTACCTGTAATACAGGTGTAAGTAAAAGATGTTACTGTAATACAGGTGTAAGTAACAGAGTTACCTGTATACAGGTGTAAGTAACAATGTTACCTGTAATACAGGTGTAACAGATGTTACCTGTAATACAGGTGTAAGTAACAGATGTTACCTGTAATACAGGTGTAAGTAACAAATGTTACATGTAATACAGGTGTAAGTAACAGATGTTACCTGTTATACAGGTGTAAGTAACAGATGTTACCTGTAATACAGGTGTAAGTAACAGATGTTACCTATGATATAGATGTAAGTAACAGATTTTACCTGTAATACTGTAACAGATGTTACATGTAATACAGGTGTAAGTAAAAGATGTTACCTGTAATACAGTAACAGATGTTTACCTGTAATACAACAGATGTTACCTGTAATACAGGTGTAAGTAACAGATGTTACCTGTAATACTGTAACAGATGTTACCTGTAATACAGGTGTAAGTAACAGATATTACCTGTAATACAGGTGTAAGTAACAGATGTTAAATACAGGTGTAAGTAACAGATGGTACCTGTAATACAGGTGTAAGTAACAGATGTTACCTATGATATAGATGTAAGTAACAGATTTTACCTGTAATACTGTAACAGATGTTACATGTAATACAGGTGTAAGTAAAAGATGTTACCTGTAACTATCATTTAACTGTAACAGATGTTATCTGTTATACAGGTGTAAGTAACAGATGTTACCTGTAATACAGGTGTATGTAACAGATGTTACCTGTAATACAGGTAACAGAAGTTACCTGTTTTACAGGTATAAGTAAGATATGTTACCTGTTATACAGCTGTACAAAACAGATGTTACCTGTAATACAGGTGTAAGTAACAGATGTTACCTGTAATACAGGTGTATGTAACAGATGTTACATGTAATACAGGTGTAAGTAACAAATGTTACATGTAATACAGGTGTAAGTTACAGATGTTACCTGTAATACAGGTGTAAGTAAAAGATGTTACTTGTAATACAGGTTTAAGTAACAGATGTTACATGTAATACAGGTGTAAGTAACAGATGTTACCTGTAATACAGTTGTAAGTAACAGATGTTACCTGTTATACAGGTGTAAGTAACAAATGTTACATGTAATACAGGTGTAAGTTACAGATGTTACATGTAATACAGGTGTATGTAACAGATGTTACCTGTAATACAGTAACAGATGTTACCTATAATACAAGTGTAACAAATGTTACCTGTAATACAGGTGTATGTAACAGATGTTACCTGTAATACAGGTGTAAGTAATAGATGTTACCTGTAATACTGTAACAGATGTTACCTGTAATACAGGTGTAAGTAACAGATGGTACCTGAAATACAGGTGTAAGTAAGAGATGGTACCTGTAATACAGGTGTAAGTAACAGATGTTACCTGTAATACAGGTGTAAGTAACAGATGTTACCTGTTATACAGGTGTAAGTAACAAATGTTACCTGTAATACAGTAACAGATGTTACCTATAATACTGTAACAGATGTTACATGTAATACAGGTGTAAGTAACAGATGTTACATGTAATACAGGTGTAAGTTACAGATGTTACATGTAATACAGGTGTAAGTAACAAATGTTACCTATAATACTGTAACAGATGATACCTGTAATACAGGTGTAAGTAACAAAAGTTTAAACATGAAAATGTAAGCATTTTCACTTTGATTTTTGGGTTGTTTCCCTTGGTTCAAGTTTCTGCCTTGCACTGAAATCTGATATGTGTATGGTAATGTAAAGGCACAAGTGATTATTAATCTCGCACCAGGAACCAGAGAGGAGCTCTATCTTTTATTAAACAACAACTTGTCACTGGAAAGTCATACTGGGGTATGAGCTCATCTTAGTGAGACAGCTCATCCTATATAAGAAGTAGGTCACCCTGACTATCAGTTCAAGCTTCATAATCCAGCATTCTTAATCCTGTCTCTGTTAATCCAGCCTTTCTTAATCCTGTCTCTGTTAATCCACCCATTCTTAATCCTGTCTCTGTTAATCCAACTTTTCTTAATCTTGTCTCTGTTGATCCACCCATTCTTAATCCTGTCTCTGTTTATCCAGCCTTCTTAATCCTGTCTCTGTTAATCCAAACTCTCCTAATCCTGTTTCTGTTTTTCCTGTCCTCCTTAATCCTATCTCTGTTAATCCGGCCTTTCTTAATCTTGTCTTTGTTGATCCAGCCTTTCTTAATCTTGTCTCAGTTGATTCACCCTTTCTTAATCCTGTCTCTGTTAATACAGCCTTTCTTAATCCTTTCTCTGTTAATCCAGCCTTTCTTTATCTTGTCTCTCATAATTCAGCCTTTCTTTATCTTGTCTGTGTTAAACCAGCCTTACTTAATCTTGTCTCTGTTGATCCAGCCTTTCTTAATCCTGTCTCTGTTAATCCAGCCTTTCTTAATCTCGTCTCTGTTGATCCAGCCTTCTTAATCTGGTCTCTGTTGATCCACCCTTTCTTAATCCTGTCTCTCTTAATCCAGACTTTCTTAATCCTGTCTCTGTTAATCCAGCCTTTCTTAATCTTGTCTCTGTTAAACCAGCCTTTCTTAATCCTGTCTCTGTTAATCAAACCTTTCTTAATCTTGTCTTTGTTGAGCCAGGCTTTCTTAATCCTATCTCTGTTAATCAATCCTTTCTTAATCTTGTCTTTGTTGAGCCAGGCTTTCTTAATCCTGTCTCTGTTTATCCAGTCCTCCTAAATCCTATATGTTAATCCAGACTTTCTAAATCTTGTCTTTGTTTATCAAGTCTCCATTAATCCTATCTCTGTTAATCCAGCCTTTCTTAATCCTGTCTCTGTTAATCAAACCTTTCTTAATCTTGTCTTTGTTGAGCCAGGCTTTCTTAATCCTGTCTCTGTTTATCCAGTCCTCCTAAATCCTATATGTTAATCCAGACTTTCTAAATCTTGTCTTTGTTTATCAAGTCTCCATTAATCCTATCTCTGTTAATCCAGCCTTTCTTAATCCTGTCTCTGTTAATCAAACCTTTCTTAATCTTGTCTCTGTTGATCCAGCCTTTCTTAATCCTGTCTCTGTTTATCCAGCCTTCTTAATCCTGTCTCTGTTAATCCAGTCTCTGTTTATCCTGTCCTCCTTAATCCTATCTCTGTTAATCCAGCCTTTCTTAATTCTGTCTCTGTTAATCCAGTCTCTCTTAATCCTGTCTGTTTATCCTGTCCTCCTTAATCCTATCTCTGTTAATCCAGCCTTTCTTAATCTTGTCTCAGTTGATTCACCCTTTCTTAATCCTGCCTCTGGTAATCCAGCCTTCCTTAATCCTGTCTCTGTTAATCAAGCCCTTCTTAATCCTACCTCTGTTAATCCAGCCTTTCTTATTCCTGTCTCTGTTAATCCAGTCTTTCTTAATCCTGTCTCTGTTAATCCAGCCTTTCTTAATCCTGTCTCTGTTAATCCAGCCTTTCTTAATCCTGTCTCTGTTAATCCAGCCTTTCTTAATCCTGTCTCTGTTAATCCAGCCTTTCTTAATCCTGTCTCTGTTAATCCAGCCTTTCTTAATCCTGTCTCTGTTAATCCAGCCTTTCTTAATCCTGTCTCTGTTAATCCAGCCTTTCTTATTCCTGTCTCTGTTAATCCACTTTCACTTGAAAGCCTTATGATAAGATTTTGCTGTTTTGCCATAGGTTGTCGTAAATATATGATGACATACAGATGTTTTAGAACCAAGAACTTGCAGTCATGTCCTCAGAAAAGTGTTATGCTCAAAGGACCATTCTAGCAGGGCAGCCGTTTCTGGAAGCGATTCCGAAATTAGAATGAGTACGGAAAAAAACAGAAGAAGGCTAACACGGGTGAGAGGTTACATATAGCTGATCAAACAACTGCTGCATTCAATATTCTATTTACGAAGTTAGATAATGAACAGTCTAATTGTCACTGTTTCAAATTATGAATTCATTTTTGAAATCCCTTTATATACCATGATGGTGTTTTCAGGTCATCTAAGCTGAAGGCAACATGTTTGCCTGTCACCATCCCAGGGTTACTTAGAGGCAGGGCTCCCGAAGGGGAAATTCTTAAATTTGGCTTTATAACACTTATCCTGAATGCTGATTATACTATGTATAATGAAGGTATCCGAACCTCTAGGAACAAAGGGATGAGACACGTTAGGGGAAATTGGGGAACTAAGCTTAAAAATTCTTCTCTTCTCATATGTTTCTTTGTTTTTGGTTTTTGTTTTTATTTTCATGGTTCATATCTTAATGGTTTTATCAAATGGTTTTTCTCAGAAATGACAGAAAATGAAATCCCCTTGAAGTACTTTTACAATACATGAACATTGATGTTCTGTTGTTTAATGTTTTTTAATTGGTAGTATGTCATGACATTTTCTAGATTTCATCAAATTGGTTACTAAGATTTCCTCATGAAATGTTTCACCTATTTTGTGAGTTTGAGAGTTGGTCACTGGATTTTCCTCATTATAATTAAGACAGTTGGTCTCCTTACACAATATGCTTGGTAAATATTTTCTGTTGGAATAAAAACCAGAAATTCCTTAAAAAAGGTGGTCAGAGGTGATGTTTTTTGTGAACCTACCAAAATTTTGAAGCTACAGGTCCTGTAAACCTTTTCCTTTCTGAAATCCCTGTTGCTGGTTTGTTGCTTGTACAAAGCATTTGCCAGACTGATTGAAGACAATCTTGTGTTGAATTGAAAATCCTACCAATCTGATTAAATTCAAACCTTCCAAACCCATTTCCAGGGTTAAGCGGCTTTTGGTTAGGAAAACTCCGAGAGAGTTTTCACGGAGCCATAAAATCACACTTGACACTCCTGGGAGAAATTCTGTTCCACGTTTATTTCATCTCTGTTGAGATCCTGATTGTTAATATGATAGCAAATATCATGAAGCATTTTTTATACTGCTGATCATATCGCCTTTGGAATAGATGTAAATTCTGACGTTGCGTAGAACTTGCTGATCTGGAACTTTCTAAATTATTACTCAGTTTATATGTGTTTTTATTAAGTTACGGTTACTCCATATCTTAAAATTTAATTTCTGGAAAATCTTTGTGAAAAGAATATTTTATTTGATTGGCTTGTCATGTGTTTAAATCTACTTCTCCTGTTGTTTGTGTCCTCTCTCCATGGTTCTGTCAATTTTTGAATATTTTACCCAAGTTAAATGCTAAACCCTTCAAAGTGACACTTGAAAGTAAATTTCTCTTGTTTGGCACAACATTGGTCTTATAAACAGTCTTAGGTGCAACCTCTAGACATATTGAAATCTCTCACATTAGTTTCCCATGTAAGGCTCCAGGGGTGGGTGGGTATCAACAATACACTTGGCCTTTCTCTCACAAGCATTGATACACCTTACTCTTGTTTACACTGACCTTTAGTAAACCCTGTTTATACAGACCGGTAGTAAACCCTGTTTACACTGACCTTTAGTAAACCCTGTTTATACAGACCTTAGTAAACCCTGTTTACACTGACCTCTAGTAAACCCTGTTTACACTGACCTTTAGTAAACCCTGTTTATACAGACCGGTAGTAAACCCTGTTTATACAGACCGGTAGTAAACCCTGTTTATACAGACCTTAGTAAACCCTGTTGATACAGACCATAGTAAACCCTGTTTATACAGACCGGTAGTAAACCCTGTTTATACAGACCGGTAGTAAACCCTGTTTATACAGACCTTAGTAAACCCTGTTTACACTGACCTCTAGTAAACCCTGTTTACACTGACCTTTAGTAAACCCTGTTTATACAGACCGGTAGTAAACCCTGTAAATACCTAGTAAACCCTGTTTACATGACCTTTAGTAAACTGTTTATACCCCTAGTAAACCCTGGTAAACCTGTTTACACAGACCCCTGAGGTAAACCTGTTTATACAGACCCCTAGTAAACCCTGTTTACACTGACCCCTAGTAAATCCTGTTTATACAGACCCTTAATTAATCCATTTTATACAGACCCTTAATTAATCCAGTTTATACAGAACCCTAGTAAACCCTGTTTGCACTGACCCCTAGTAAATCCTGTTTATGCAGACCCTTAATTAATCCTGTTTATACAGACCCTTAATAAATCCTGTTTATACAGACCTCTAGTAAACCCTGTTTACACTGACCCCTAGTAAACCCTGTTTACACTGACCCCTAGTAAACCCTGTTTATACAGAACCCTAGTAAACCCTGTTTAAACAGACCCCAAGTAAACCCAGTTTACACTGACCCCTAGTAAACTCTGTTTATACAGACCCCTAGTAAATCCTATTTATACAGACCCCTGAGGTAAACCTGTTTATACAGAACCCTAGTAAACCCTGTTTATACAGACCCCTGAGGTAAACCCTGTTTATACAGAACCCAAGTAAACCCTGTTTACACTGACCCCTAGTAAACTCTGTTTATACAGACCCCTAGTAAACCCTGTTTATACAGACCCCTGAGGTAAACCTGTTTATACAGAACCCTAGTAAACCCTGTTTATACAGACCCCTAGTAAATCCTGTTTATACAGACCCTTAATAAATCCTGTTTATACAGACCCCTAGTAAACCTTGTTTACACTGACCCCTAGTAAACCCTGTTTACACAGACCGGTAGTAAACCCTGTTTACACTGACCTCTAGTAAACCCTGTTTACACTGACCGGTAGTAAACCCTGTTTATACAGACCCCTAATAAGCCCTGTTTATACATACCTCTAGTAATTCCTGTATACAGACCCCTGAGGTAAACCTGTTTATACAGACCCCTATGGAAACCTGTTTATAAAGACCCCTAGTAAACCTGTTTATACTGACACGGAGGTAAACCTGTTTATACAGACCCCAAGGTAAACCTGTTTATACTGACCCTAAGGTCAAACTTACTTATTCAGACCCTAGGTCAAACCTGCTTATTCAGACCCTAGGTCAAACCTGCTTTTTCAGACCCCTTGTAAACCCTGTTTATTCAGATCCCTCATAAATTGTATTGAAACAGACCCCTAGAAAAAACCTATTTATACTGACCCCTGGTTAAACCTGTTTATACTGACCCTTAGTTAATTAGTAAAACCTTTTTACAGTCACAAAAGTAGGACAGATCTCTCCGTGATAATCCTGACAGTTTCGCAAAGATGATTTCTAATCAGACTGCGTGACTACAATCATACTGACTCAGCGATTTCCATCTTCAGTTTTATTGACCAGACCAACTGTGTGCTGATTGCAATGAAACATTTTTCAGTCGCCAGGGAAATGAAAAAAAAGGGCTCATAACCTTTTTTACATGGTACTAATAACAGGTGGACACCATGGCCTGAGTTTCCACCGATCCAGGCTTTATACAATGTAAAGATAGGATTGTCAGTTTTGTGAGTCGAGATCTTGTGCAGTGAAGGATGACGACAATCTATCCATGCATTCATTGTGTTGTGTGGTTGGCATTTCATGCTTCCCTGAGCAGTAAACTATCACATCTTTGAATTGGCCAAGACGAGATGGACGGGAGGTTACGTAACCTCCGAGGCACAGATAGATGTTGATTATACCGATCGGTCTTAGTAACTTGGAGTCTTGAATGAATATGGAAAATTTACATAAAAATGACATTTGTTAAGAGATGGGGCAAGTCTCTCTTTACTTTCCGCTTTCGGATTTGAATAACGTTTTTGAAACACGAGTACTTTGTATTGATCGGTGAAGGGCTAACCAAGTGTGTTGGTAGCATGTACGATTATATACCTATGTCAGCCCAACAAATGCTGTCAGCTCCATTCAGTTAGTACATACAGAAATCATTTCTCCCTAATCTTCTCGTGACCTGATATCATTCTTTTAATCAACAATACCATTATTGGAGTACCCACGAAATAAAGCTCCAAATAGCTAAATTGATGGGGCTCTCCACTCGACACTGTTATCAACGACACATTTGGAATTATCCTATTGGGGTGATGAAAACCCTGTATTATTATTCGCCATGCATAAAATGTGCATCCGTCAAAGCCAGTTGCAGACGACACTGAAACCCACAATGCCGGGAGCTTTTCTGTTATATAAGGATCCTATTGGATTTCCATGCTGCGACTTCTGTGAAGGAATAAATACATACATAATTGCAGCCATTGCTTTTATGTCCTGACTGTAGACTTCTTTTTTCTCTATATTTTTTTTTCATTGAGAGATCAGATATTAGTGTGTTTAGTGGATTTCTTGGAACATATATACCTGATGTGTTTTGGACATGCTATTTTCAGATAAATTTTTTTTTTTCTACCTTTTTTTTTTTTTAATCGGCTGTTGGTTGTGTATTGCAAGCTACCTGACTGGTGTGTGATTCCGTTGCGGCATTTATCGCTGATATTTATAATCAATAGAGTTACCGCGGATCGTTAAAGTCTCCCTATTTATGTAAACAAAGAGCTTCAAATGAGCTGTTTTGTGAATATTTATCTGTGAAATATTTGATGTGGTGGAATTGTAAGCATTCCCACCGGAATGGTCAGATTTAAGGAGACACATGGGTTCTGAATACCTGCGTTTCACATGAAAGTGTCAAATTGTAGCAGACGACAAGTATATTTATAAAAGAATAGTTGAAAATGAGCTGCACAGTGTGAATTCTTGAAGTTGGTCTGATCAAAGGGAAAAGTGTCCAACTATCGTGGTTTTGAGTAGCACACAACATTTAGATATACACATAAATGGCTTTCTTTACAGTGTGGCTGAAACTTTGGCATCAAACCTTGAAGCACAGATATACACATAAATGGCTTTCTATACAGTGTGGCTGAAATTTTGGCATAAAATCTTGAAACACACATCACTTGAATATGGTTATAAATTTGTATACAAATTGCCGTGTGATATTGGGATTGATTGCGTTCCCGGTCATTGTGAGCAGACGACACCAGTTTTCCAGGAAAGCGTTTTTGTTGTCATTATATTATGATTGTTTGTAGTTACCATGAATAACCTACACAGAATGTCCTGTCTGGCTTAGACCAGCAGGATGTGCACGGTACGACAGCAGGAGCAGAGTAAACTGTATTACGTCCTCATATTGGAGAGACATCGAGGTTAATAAGCGAAAGCCTATCTCCAATTATCCTATGTCTTGTGTGGGGTTGTGTGTAAACAATTGATTAAAAAATATGTGGATATTCTGCTGTGTGTGCTTTTTTTGGAAGTTGACATACTATCACACCAGTGTGAAACGGCTTGAGTGTTATGCATTTACCTCTATGTTCCGATAAGGATGTGTGAATCCATTGCAGGGCAGTGGTTCTCATTGAGATTCAATCAGTTATTGTACGTCACAAGATGCTTGTTGTACGACGCATCGTTGGATTATTCAATACTGCTGTTTGATAGAAATATGTCATATACTGCTTGATTAATCATGTCATTTACAACATTTGGACCTTAAACTCGAGCTACGTGCCCATCTTTTTAAATTTCAAGGATGTGAAAGGTTTCATATTTCCTACGTATTTTGGCACACGATAAGGTAAGCATGGGTCTTGTTTTAGTGTTTTGTTATCTCCTGACGAAATCAGGACATAAAGATTATTTTCTTTTAAAGTTGTGTGACAATATTGTAATCATTTGATGATTCTAGAGGAGAAGTTTTCTGATAAGGATGTCACTTTTTCTTTACAAGTGTTTACTATAATTAAATGGAAAAGACCATAATCATGTGATTTTTTCTGTGAAATTTGACAACCAACATCAGTTGTGGAGTTTTATTCCAAAGCCATGGCATCACACAGTCCTCGGAATACACGAATACCCTTGCCGAGACGTGAGGGGGCATCTTCTGCCCCTCCAGTGATCAGATCTGGGGCAACACCCAAAGCTGCTGGGGTTAGAAAAGAGCCCCTTTCATCGTTTTCAGTTATTACATCAAGTACCAGTAATATCCCCTCGTCGAAGTTGTCAGCATCACTGGCAAAAAAGACCCCTTCTTTTATAGTTGTTACCAGTTGTGCTTCTACCAATAGTGTTGAAATTTCAAAATGTAAAGATTCAACTGCTGAAAACAATATGGAAAGTACAACTGTTATCAAGGACTCACCGGAAGTTACACCACAAGCACAGACAAAAGTCAAGGTAGGTAAAATATTTAGTTAAAAGCATACGTTTGCACAAAAATAAGCCCATGTGCCCTGTCATGAGTACAAGCCCACCCATATATTTATTATTGTTGAGCAATTATTAACCTAAGCCAATTTGTTGCCCTGTCATGAGTACTCCGTCTGAGTTTGGGTAAAAAATAATGTGCTAGCTTGCTGTGGGCTTATTACAGGATAAATGTAGATAGTTTGCCTTCGTATTTTATCATGAGGCAGGAAAAAGCTACAGAGGACACGTTCTTCCTGTGAATCTCCCTTACTATATCAGAGAAAAACAAATATTTCATGCTTGTTTTGTATTAGATCTAAACAGACAATGGCATGTAGAATGTTGAATCAAAATCCATACATTGTTTTACAAGCATTATTTACTGTTGTGTGATACAGCTTTATTGTCATGGCACTTTGGGGCAGGAGCAGGCCAGCAGTGGCAGGCCGGCTATTGCAGGAGTAGTGGCAGCAACAGGGGCAGGTCAACAGGTGCAGGGGCAGGGGTAGGTGGCAGCAACAGGGGCAGGGGCAGGTTGGCATGGGCAGGCCGGCAGGGGCAGGGGCATGTCAGCAGGTCAGCAGGGGCAGGGCAGGGATTATGGGGTTGGTGGTGGTGGGAGTTAGTTGTGGAGATGTGGGGATGAGTTGGGTCGGGGGTTAGGGGAAGGAAGAAGTAGTAGATATTAATTCAAGTGATTAAATTTTCTCCAGACATGAACTAAAGTTTATTCAATGGATACTTTGGTATTAGGACTATTTGAAGAAATGGTGGACACTTTTTTCATCAGCTAGTAGAGTATTGGTCAGTTGTCCCATCAGTTGACACAGTATTGGTCAGTTGTCCCATCAGTTGACACAGTATTGGTCAGTTGTCCCATCAGTTGATACAGTATTGGTCAGTTGTCCCATCAGTTGACACAGTATTGGTCAGTTGTCCTATCAGTTGACACAGTATTGGTCAGTTGTCCCATCAGTTGACACAGTATTGATCAGTTGTCCCATCAGTTGACACAGTATTGGTCAGTTGTCCCATCAGTTGATACAGTATTGTTCAGTTGTCCCATCAGTTGACACAGTATTGGTCAGTTGTCCTATCAGTTGACACAGTATTGATCAGTTGTCCTATCAGTTGACACAGTATTGATCAGTTGTCCCATCAGTTGACACAGTATTGGTCAGTTGTCCAATCAGTTGACACATTATTGGTCAGTTGTCCTATCAGTTGACACAGTATTGGTCAGTTGTCCTATCAGTTGACACATTATTGGTCAGTTGTCCTATCAGTTGACACAGTATTGGTCAGTTGTCCTATCAGTTGACACATTATTGGTCAGTTGTCCTATCAGTTGATACATTTTTAGTCAGTTTTCCCATCAGTTGACCTAGTGTTGGTCAGTTTGAATGTTTGAACATCTAAAGTATATGCAGTGGACCATTGTAGTAAAAACTATTGAAGGAATAAGTCATTTATCATAATGAGGTTTTTCTAAAAGGGCTTTTAACAAGATGGACAATATGGTAAATGCTCGTCCTTCGAAAACCTTGTGGTCAGCCCTGACCTTTGGAAGTATGATATATGGGTTCCAGACAGTCATGGTCAATTAGTCCATATAAGGTCAGATATTGACCATAAGGTATTGTATTCCTCAGGTCATCAATAGTCTGGGCCTGCTTGTCACCATATCCATAACCGATACTATGGTCATAGATTTCCCTTAATAAAACATACACAGTAGCATCTGCCTGGTAAATATTTGTTCTAGTAAATATTATTGATTTCTATGTATTGATGAATGCTTTAGCTGCTCTGAAGACGTTATGTTTGGATTGTTTTATGTACTTGTATGGTATGCCTATATCAGAGCAAAAAATAATTAATGACCTTTGAAGGATATTGATTGACCTTGAAGAGATATAACCTTAGATGGGTCATTATAGGCATTGTAGAACTGACCTTGAAGACGTGATTGGTGACCTTGCAATGAAGTGACCTTAAGGAGTTGTGACCTTGGAATATGATAACTTTGGAAAATATGAACTTAGATAGGTGATAAGTTCCTTGTTAAAATGAACCCCTGAGTATATTCTCTGTTAATATAAAATTTTCGCAATTTGTTTTTTTTTTTATTTTCCCTGATATTTTACACTTTCACTTCAAGTAAGCCTGCTGTGAAAACATCTTATCTGTGCAGTGGACTGTAGCAGAAATATGTTTCTGCAAACATATAACCTTATAAGGAAGTTAACAAATTAAAGTAAAGCTTAAGCTGTCTTAATTAAGTGAGACGCTGTGATAAAGGATGTAGTGTGCTAACAATATGTAAAACTGAAAAATATCTTCAAACAAACAGAGAAAAAAAAAGGTGTTTTGGGCTAGACAAAAGAGATCACCACAGTTGCAGATTTCAATATAGAATTTTAATATATGTTTATATATATATATAAACAACTTTTGTATAATAAAGGATTCTTACGAAAACATATCCTGGAACTCTTTAGACCTGATGATATATATCCAGTAATAAGCCCACCTGCGTCTGTTGCGTGTAATATAGTCACATTATGGTTACATATCCTCAAACTATTTAGACCTTATAATATATATCCAGTAAAAAGCTCACTCACGTCTATTGCGTGTAATATAGAGAACTGATGATATATATCCAGTAATAAGCCCACCCACGTCTATTGCTGTTAAGTGGAATCATAAAACAGTACTACTTCGTCCAGCAATTAGTCAGTTACAGGTAAAAAGCCTAGTCATGTCTATTACTGTTTGATAAAATCATTAACCTGCACTCTTACAGTGTCCTGTAATAAGCCCACCCTTGACTTTTAAGTAAAAAAGTATTTACTCCCTGGGCTTATTATAGGATAAACAACATAACATTCTGTATTATTTCTTTGAATATAGAACCCTGGGAAATCTGTTCAATGCAAATTTTATAAGTTTTGCAGATGTTTGTTTGATGGTGTTGCAAACAATATAAAGACGCCTGTAAAGTTATTTACGATGACACCATCAGAGAAATGATCAGTTCCGATTTTGTTGACAGGACTTTAAACGATGCTTTAACATGGAGAGCATCTGTATCATTAAAATGTTTTAATGGGACAAGACAGCTCTAATGGTAGTATAAAAATGGCTTTAAAAAAATCCTTTTCATAAGTATTCATAGCTTTATCCCTTAACAAGATGTTAGTTCGCCCGACAACTACAATGTTCAGTTACACCCCATGTTTTAGAAAGCAGAAGTTTTCATCTGATTTACCTTGTAAATATTTCAATGTGTTTTGAAGAAGACATTATGAACATAATTCTGCGCCATACATTAAGATTTCAGATGGATATATCGAAGGTGATTAGAAACTTTGATGGCTGTATTTTTATGGTTACGGTAGCTACCTGTCATATTTGATCTCCGATTTGTATTAATTTTTGTCTAATTAATTATATAAGTAAATGACCAGCTTATCTTTTGTCAGGTGAGACACTTCATTTTACCTTAATACAGTAGATAACAAATGATTTGATGTCTCATACTTCAAACTTGACCACCAAATCTGGTGACTATATATTTATCACACCATGTTTGATGGCAGTAGTAGCTAACATTGACATTTGATATTTATATTAATGTATTGCTGTAATTCATTGTTTTTTGAATATTGTTAAATTTCTTCAATCTTTAACCCAAAAGATGACGTTTCGATCGGGCTCTTCTCTCCTAAAAGTAGGCAGAGAACATTTCAAAGCTTATTCAATGTTTCAATAACACTGTCCAGAAGGTAAGCCAAACCTTTAAAATCTGTCATCAGATAGAGTTAGTGATGGACAATATCAGACTGTCAGTTTACACAGACTGTGAGTTTACACAGATTGTCAGTTTACACAGATTGTCAGTTTACACAGACTGTCAGTTTACACAGACTGTCAGTTTACGCAGATTGTCAATTTACACAGATTGTCAGTTTACACAGACTGTGAGTTTACACAGATTGTCAGTTTACACAGATTGTCAGTTTACACAGACTGTGAGTTTACACAGACTGTGAGTTTACACAGACTGTCAGTTTACACAGATTGTCAGTTTACACAGACTGTGAGTTTACACAGACTGTGAGTTTACACAGATTGTCAGTTTACACAGACTGTCAGTTTACACAGACTGTCAGTTTACACAGACTGTGAGTTTACACAGATTGTCAGTTTACACAGATTGTCAGTTTACACAGACTGTCAGTTTACACAGACTGTCAGTTTACGCAGATTGTCAATTTACACAGATTGTCAGTTTACACAGACTGTGAGTTTACACAGATTGTCAGTTTACACAGATTGTCAGTTTACACAGACTGTGAGTTTACACAGACTGTGAGTTTACACAGACTGTCAGTTTACACAGATTGTCAGTTTACACAGACTGTGAGTTTACACAGACTGTGAGTTTACACAGATTGTCAGTTTACACAGACTGTCAGTTTACACAGACTGTCAGTTTACACAGACTGTGAGTTTACACAGACTGTCAGTTTACACAGATTGTCAGTTTACACAGACTGTCAGTTTACACAGATTGTCAGTTTACACAGACTGTCAGTTTACAGAGACTGTCAGTTTACAGAGACTGTCAGTTTACACAGATTGTCAGTTTACACAGATTGTCAGTTTACAAAAGTTCTAAGTTTACATCAGTTTATACTGGTATTCACAATGTGAAACCTATCTAATCTAACAGTTTAGTTAGCTTATGCAGGTTTAAACAATATTCCTTGATTACCTAAAAATCTCATAAAGATAAAACTGCCCTGAAGTTTATGTCTTTTGGGATTTATGCCTGCGCCAGACAGGTGATGGGGATTTGAGAAAAAGAAACAGGCATTAGATGTCTTTTTTGCATGTAATGACTCTATTTGCCATGTAATTACCTACATATGTATCCCCAGAAGTAAGGTTATTTTGTGTGAATGTTCCAGGAAAATGCCATTGTCTCTGGGGTTTTATTTTGATTAGTCTAGTTCTTCTATCTTAAATGTTGTTAAATGTCTGTTCAAAATATAAAATCTAAATATTTCATTCCACGTGATATAATTTGTCTGCCGGGCGGGTTTGAGCACCATTCCTCACAGGTGATTTATAGTTACCATCAGAGTAGGATTTTAGGTATGCCTCTCAAACATTTATGAGACTATAGCTTTCAAAATGAGATTTAAGTCATCAAAATGTTTGTTTTCTACCCAGACATATTATAAAGCTCTTAGATGATCATGCTAAAACTCTTTTTTCAGTCATGAAATTTAAGGAAAATATCTTGGAATCTAACCTTAGACAAGTGATAGTCACCTGACGTAGTGATCGACCTCTGATAACTGGTTTGCTTTCATGTATCTGAAGTCATTGAATGAAGGTGTACTTGTACATCTAAACAGGTTCTTTTGTCACAATAGCAATAACTATGAAATGAAGAAGGAAAAGCAGGGTAGAACCAGTTGAATCAATAAATGTGAAGGCAGGTTATAAAATATATATATTCAGGGTAGAAAAACTGCATTAAGATAATGATTTGGAGAGATATGTGTATATTATTAAGATTTCCCTATAGATGCAGGATCAGGCATGCATTCATCATTGTCGGATCAGTACAGGTAAAACAAATTTTGCATGTTTGGGAATAAAAAGTTATCTTCTCTGTTGATTAAGCTGTGTATTATTCATATGGATGTGACTTGCGAATGCAGTTCTTCCGGAAGCCTAAATATGGTCCTAGTTTATAGACTTTGCTGATGTAACCAGATCCCGTATCCTGAGTGAGCATCACATCATGGAGGAATTAAAAGTATCGTGATAGCCTTTTCAGGGTCCATACCTGATGAAGTATTAAGGAATATACAGAGATCAGGTTTCAAATTCTTGCTGCTATTGGTGAAGTAAATCCACAAGGAGGCAATGGGATGGTTGTTTATCATTCTTTTATATAGACACTCCTTTCTGACCTCGACCTTGAATCCGATAAATTAAGATAGGAAAAAAAACAAGACACCTTACCTTAATTGGCCGGGATGGTATGTGATGGACCACCCGTATGTTGTTCAGGGAGGTAGCCCCCAGTTACTACATCAAAAATTATTCTAGCAGTTCATAGGGTGATAAAACTAGCAAACTAGATTATTTCAAATAATTTTGGTTTTTTTAGATTTTTAGCCCACTATCATCATGAGTCGGTGGGCTTTTCAAATTGTCCCAGGTCTGTCATCCATCTGTAAACAATTCTTGTTATCGCTATTTCTTTAGAAGTATGGATGGACCTTCGTAAATTTCATATGTAGGTTACCCTTGGTACCATTAGATTTTAGGGCTGATCAGAGATTAACAAAATGACCGACAGGTGGCCATCTTGGATTTAACATAGAAAGTTTGTTAACACTATTTCATGATAGTTACTGCATAGATCTTCCTTTAGGTCCCTAGTTGTGCCTGTTTGATTTTGGGACTAACCGGAAAAAACAAAATAGCGGACAGGTGGCCATCTTTGATTATGCTTTTGAAAGTCTGATCAGAAAAAAACAAAATGGTGACCATCTTGGATTTGGCAGTTAAAGATTATTATCACAATTTCTGCAAAGGATTAAAGTTTAAATTTCTTATCATTAAGAGCAAAAAGAGAGAAGAGAAGAGAAAAGAAATGAAAAGATCCAACTGTCGAAGAACAAATAAAGACCAAACAATGGTGGGCGCCAAGATCCCTTTAGGATCTCTTGTTTGATACTGAATTAAATCCTTTAAAGGGACGCCAGTTTACAGTTATTGTTGAGTAGTGTTGTTTAAAGCTTCTTTGATTTAAAGCTGAGGAGCATGCACCTTTAATTAAAAAGAAAATGAGTGATACTTGTACTTTACATACGATATTAAAACGGAGATTACCATGCAGTGACAGAAATGCACTTTTCCAGTAATGGTGTCGTGCCACCGGGGCATTTCTGTTTCGGACACAGCCACAAATAATTACATCTCCCGTAAATCCTGTACCTTTGATTTGAATAAAAAAAAAGGCATTGTCGATAATTATAACTAGTTCTATTGAAGAGATAGCATTGTACTTTCATTAGGTTTAATTATCGGGCTCTAATCCTGAAAAATCTCCTGTCTTCATAATAGCAGTGCAGGATCCAATGACTAAGTTTTTAAAACTCTTTGATGTACTATAGTGATCGCTTTGAAAAACCATCCCGGAAGGATGAAGTTATTCTGGAAATATTATATAAATGAACATCATACAACTCTAATATAGCAGAATCATTTCATAAATGAATTGTTTGCATGTCTCTTAATACTCGTGAGATAGAAGAATTATAAGGCTGTATATTAGGGTAACTGGGATCAGGTGGCGGTGTGAATATATTTTTCTATCAAATCTTCCAGTCGCTTGTGTGTATAAAAGAACCTTGCTAGTCTAGGCATTTTGGTTTTTACCTGTCTAGGCATTTTGGTTTTTACCTGAGAATAGAACCTTGCTAGTCTGGACAATTTTGGTTTTTACTTGAGAATAAAACCTTGCTAGTCTGGATACTTTTGGTTTTTACTTGAGAATAGAACCTTGCAAGTATTGACACAAGCTGTGTGCTGTTAAAGTGAAGAATTGACTGTTCCATATCACATATTTTCCATGAAGTATACTTCTACAAAACCATAAGTCTTGGAGTCATGATATTTTTGTTTGCTGCAGTATGAAAGATTTATGTTACAAGTTAAATATAAGTCACCTATTACAAATTTTCAAGACTTGGTTAGTTGTTTTATAAATGAATGAATTTCTTTTAACAAAAAAAGAATGAAGTCGCTAGATTGATCTCAGTTCAGATATAAATCTTCACGTTTATTATTCACTTTCAACAATTTTCGAAAATATCACTTCCGATATAGCTGTCTTAGAGAATTAGGAGGCCTTGGAGTCCTCTTTCTTTTTCCACACATCCAGGTGAGATAGGTTATGACTTCTGTTTAAAAATAAAATCCGTATAATGTTAAGGTTGTGATGTCTTATGTAAAAATTTTAAGAAAACTATTTTGAAGCCTTAAAGTCAGGACGTTTTATTTACAGCAAGCAAGTGATGCTGCCGAAGGTTGGGAAGTGATTGTTCAATTTGTTGAAAAAATATCTGAAATTCACTTACAATATTTATCTCCTAAGAAGTCCATATCTGATAATAAGTCCACCCCTGTCTGTTGTTTACCAGGATTACCATCAAATATTATTCCATTGTCCTGTAATAAGCCCACCTTCTAACTTTAAGCAAAATGAATGTTTAAAAGCAGTAGAACTTTTGTCAAGCATTGAACTGATTTCAGTTGGTATTCATGGACTTATAAATGACAGTAGAACAAAGGCAAATTCAACATGAAACATGTTTATATCCCACATTATCCAACTTATCCTCTTTCTCTCATTTTTTATTGAAATTTCCTGCACTTTCTGTTGGCAGTTACATTATCCAACAATTTTGTTAAGGTGTATAGTGTCAGTGACAAATCTTGGTAAATATTATGACCTGTAATATTCAAACATGAAGAATGATAGTTACTGGTGACAGTGTGGTTATCACAGCTGTATAACACACTATAGTATTTCTGCTGTGTGGAATTGTTTTCAGGGAAACACATGTAGGGAACAGTATAGATTGACAGTTATTATGTCATGTGTGTGTGGCTTTTCATGGCAATTTACTGGAAACTAGGTCACATGGTCACATGGATGTTAGCAGGAAATCTCCCTGGAAAAGTGGTATTGATGTTGTAATGTACGGAAAGGTCACTGTGCTACTATGGTGGATATAACACTTTATCTGACATGACCACTTCTCATATATCCGGAATCAGATACTTGAAACGGGATGGAGGGTAGGAGAGGGGGCTGGAGACAGTAGAAGGATGTGGAGGGAGGGAAGGGGGCTGGAGACAGTAGAAGGGGGTGGAGGGAGGGGAGGTAGCTGTATGCAGAGAAAGGGGTGAAGGGTAGGGGAATGGAGACAGCAGGAGGGGATGGAGGATAGAGGAGGGGGCTGGTGACAGCAGGAGGGGTGGAGGGAGGGGAGGTAGCTGTATGTAGAGAAAGGGGTGAAGGGGAGGGGGCTGGAGACAGTAGAAGGATGTGGAGGAAAGGGAGGGGGCTGGAGACAGTACAAGGGGGCGGAGGGAGGGGAGGTAGCTGTATGTAGAGAAAGGGGTGAATGGTAGGGGAATGGAGACAGCAGGAGGGGATGAGGGTAGAGGAAGAGGCTGGAGACAGTAGAAGGGGATAAAGGGGAGGGGACTGGAGACAGTAGAAGGGGATAAAGGGGAGGGGAAGAGGCTGGAGACAGTAGAAGGGGATAAAGGGTAGGGGATTGGAGACAGTAGAAGAGGATAAAGGGGAGGGGACTTGAGACAGTAGAAGGGGATAAAGGAGAGGGGACTGGAGACAGTAGAAGGGGATAAAGAGTAGTGGAGGGGACTGGAGACAGTAGAAGAGGATAAAGGGGAGGGGACTGGAGACAGTAGAAGGGGATAAAGGAGAGGGGACTGGAGACAGTAGAAGGGGATAAAGGGGAGGGGACTGGAGACAGTAGAAGGGGATAAAGGGGAGGGTAGGGGACTGGAGACAGTAGAAGGGGATAAAAAGGGTAGGGGGGGACAGTAGAAGAGGATAAAGGGGAGGGGACTGGAGACAGTAGAAGGGGATAAAGGGAGACAGAGAAGGGGATAAAGGGGAGGGGACTGGAGACAGTAGAAGGGGATAAAGGGGAGGGGACTGGAGACAGTAGAAGGGGATAAAGGGTAGGGGACTGGAGACAGTAGAAGGGGATAAAGGGTAGGGTAGGGGACTGGAGACAGTAGAAGGGGATAAAGGGGAGGGGACTGGAGACAGTAGAAGGGGATAAAGGGGAGGGGACTGGAGACAGTAGAAGGGGATAAAGGGGAGGGGACTGGAGACAGTAGAAGGGGATAAAGGGGAGGGGACTGGAGACAGAAGGGGATAAAGGGGAGGGGACTGGAGACAGTAGAAGGGGATAAAGGGGAGGGGACTGGAGACTGGAGATAAAGTAGAAGGGGATAGAAGGGGAGGGAGGGGACTGGAGACAGTAGAAGGGGATAAAAGGAGGGGAGGGGAAGGGGATAAAGGGGAGGGGACTGGAGATAGTAGAAGGGGATGAAGGGTAGGGGACTGGAGACAGTAGAAGGGGATAAAAGGGAGGGGCTGGAGACAGTAGAAGGGGATAAAGGGTAGGGGATTGGAGACAGTAGAAGAGGATAAAGGGGAGGGGACTGGAGACAGTAGAAGGGGATAAAGGAGAGGGGACTGGAGACAGTAGAAGGGGATAAAGAGTAGTGGAGGGGGCTGGAGACAGTAGAAGGGGATAAAGGGTAGGGGACTGGAGACAGTAGAAGGGGATAAAGAGGAGGGGACTGGAGACAGTAGAAGGGGATAAAGGGGAGGGGACTGGAGACAGTAGAAGGGGATAAAGGGGAGGGGATTGGAGACAGTAGAAGGGGATAAAGGGGTAGGGGAGGGGGCTGGAGACAGTAGAAGGAGATAAAGGGGAGGGGACTGGAGACAGTAGAAGGGGATAAAGGGGAGGGGATTGGAGACAGTAGAAGGGGATAAAGGGGAGGGGATTGGAGACAGTAGAAGGGGATAAAGAGTAGGGAAGGAACTTGAGACAGAGAATGGTAGTGGTAGGAGGGGGGTTGTGGGTGTGTGTTACTGTTTTTGATATTTGGTATTTCTTGAAACAGACTATATATTGACCCCAGGACAGTCTAGTTTGAACAGAATAATGATTTGCCTTCATAAAATTTGATCCTTTGATGTACTCCCAAATGTTATACTCCAATCTATGGAAACTGTTTCAATTCAGAGCTTTGTTGCACAGATTCGGCGGTGACCTGATTTTGAGATTTTTCATGTACTGGTATATTGGCATGTAGGCTTTAAAGAATTAGCCAGTTACAAAAATCTTCAATTACCCAACACAAACTGAATTTATCTATTATCTCTGTTGTCTCCCAAGGCGTGAGGAAATCTGGAGACATTTCAAAATTCCTGAAAGGTTTTTGAGGAAGATTGTTTTTATGTTATGCCTTGAATCATCTTTAAGCAATGTCAGCATTGATCTGTTTGTTTTAGATTTCATTCTCCTGTGGCTGCAGACACTTTCGAATATGATGATGTCATTTATGCGTGGGCTGACTTCGGTTTGTACTGAAATAGTGACAGACACATATTACAAAATAATCTTCTCCATACTGAATCATCATCTTGGTCTATAGCACTCTTGAATGATTTTGTACTTTACATGTATTGCTGCAAAACGTTTGGTTGACCAATGCTATAGTGTATCTTGAAATTGTTTCAGCCACTTCTCTTCCCACACTACCCCCGCCCCACCCCACCCCCACCACCACACACAAAAAATTTCTCCCATGACCTTCTGGTAATGATAATTTATTTCCAAGAAATTTGTAAGAAAACTTGAAGCAACAACCTGCGGTATTTGAAACTGCTGTTATGCTGTCTATAATTGTTATATATGGCATGATCAATGTCTGCACTTTGTCTGGATAACTGACGTTGTCACCAAGACAAGTTGATATTATTATTAATCATTATATTTGCTAATAATTCCATACATTTTCCAGTTTTCATGCCATCTTGACTATTATCTCTATGATAGACGATGGTCAACTCAATCCTGTCCAGTAAAAACTAAATAAATCAGTCGTAATTGATATTAACTCAAAATTTATTCAGAGCAGCATGTTGGTTTAACTTATTGATGTTTCCCATAATGCACCTGCTGCAAACTACCAACGTGAAAATTTGGATAATCCAGCAGGATGTTATGTCACCATTTATTGACGTGGTAATTTCATTGATGTCCCGTTAAAAATGACGCCAATTCCAGACAAAGTGTTATCATAAATTATTCAACACTTACGACCACAGAAGATCTCCATCTTTTGTGTGCGATTCATGGACGGAAAAAGATAATATCATAAATAGATATTTTATTAGATAATATATCTGATTATGATAGATTTAGTGCCCTCAACATTCAGGGTTGTTTTATTGCAAGAAGAGAAATATGCAGGCTTACAGCAGGATATTGCCGGCATTCCAGTCAAACTAGGACCTATCATTGATAACACCTTTTTGCTGTTGTCTGCAACTTCAGAATTTCTAACCAAAACAAACCGAATCAATAAATTGGTATTAATTTTTACACAGACAATTAGATAGTTCCCCGCAAAAAAAATCTCCGGGATCTAGCTTAACAGTATATATATATATAATTGGATTAATATTGTTGAAAGATGTTAGAAACAGTTTTTTTTTTTTTTTTTTGCCCTCTAAAAAACGCGGACTGGTGACCCTGCAGTGATCGAAGATGACAGTGCACATTAAAAATCTTCAAAAAGACAAGAAAAAATAATTATTGAACAAAGTTGCAGTTTTTAGAATGCTACTGAAATGTGCTTTTGTGAGAAAGTGGGAATATTATTTTGTTTTGGAACTGCTGGCATTCCCAGCTATAACAGGGGTACTTCCTTATTGGTGTATTGGTTACTTGTGGAATACAACACCTGCAGTCAGCTCCATACTACCGTGATCAGCTCTCAAAAAAATCAACACACGAATGGGAGGACATGAATGTAGTTTAAAGATGGTCTCTATCTCCTGATAATATTTTTAATCATAATAATTGAAATGAATTTGAAAACACTCGTATCATAAACTTGAGGTTTTTGTAGTAAAACCAATGTTTATGATATAATACTCACCACCATATATACAATAGCGTATTTCCACCGGCAGCCCATAATTTACATAACAAAGAAAATAAATATCCCGTGAGAGGACCCTTAATGCTTGGTACGAACGCACCGCGCATGACCCAAAACCTCACTTCCGCACCCAAACAAATTGGATGAGAAGACAAGGGGAGGAGGGAGGGACCTCCAATATATGGTGGTGAGTATTATATCATAAACATTGGTTTTACTACAAAAACCTCAAGTTTATTTCAATAATACCTCACCACCATATAGACAATAGCGAATTTGTCTTACCGTAGAGGAGTCTTCGCAGACAATCACTAATCGTAGCAAAAAACAGCATTAAAAACCCATAAGGGTAAAGGATATTAACAATTAAAACTCTAAAAATCCTTCTGAGCCGCAAGGTAGCCTTCCTAAGAATTGACTGGGGGACATGAGACTGTCTGAGCAGTGACAAGAGGACCCAGAGAGTACAACCCATCTGCATGGGCGGAAAGCGACCGAAGATAAAAATCCGCAAAGGTGTTACGGCCTCGCCAGAAGGCTGACGCCATGATATCCTCGAATGAGGCACCATTGAAAAGGGCCCAAGATGCTGAAAGAGCTCTAACCTCATGTGCCCTCACTCTAACCCTGTCAGAAGTGTCAGCACTAGACCCCTCATAAGCAGTCCTGATGGTGTCACAAATCCACCTGGAAATAGTCTGAGCAGAGATATCAGTCTGCCTTGATTTAATGGGCAAGAACAGACGGGATCTAGACTCCCGCCGCCCCCCCTTGGTTTTATCGAGATAAAACCTCAAAGCCCTACAAGGACAGAGTAACGAATTCTGATTCTCAGCACCAGAGACCTCCTTTAAGGCAGGAATCTTGATAGGCTCTGGTGAAAAATTAGGAACCTGATTCTTTGCCAAAAAAGAAGGATCAGTAAGAAGGGTAACCGAGGAATAGTCCCGAGACCACCTGAGACAAGAAGAAGAAGAGGATAGAGCATGGATTTCACTTCTCCGTCTCCCAGAAGCCAACGCTATCAAAAAAACTGTCTTCCAAGAGAGAAACTTGGAAGGAGCAGAAGCCAAGGGCTCATAAAGAGGCTTAGTAAGAGAATCTAAGACCAAAGCCAAATCCCACTGTGGCATCAGCAGTCTAACCCGAGGCTTCTCCAAAGAGAAGGATCTGAGAAGATTGGACAAGGAGGAACAATTTCCAATATCTGAACGCCCTCGGTAGGAAAAAACATTGGCAATGGCAGAACGATAGCCACGTATAGTGCCTGGAGTTAATTTCTTAACCTTAAAAAGATAAAGGAAAAACTCAGCTATCGATTGAATAGAGGAACAGAGTGGATCAATCTTCCTGCTGTGACACCAATCACAGAAGGCTGACCATCTTGATTGGTAGACGGCAGATGAGGAAGATCGTATTGATCTGGTGATGCAATCTGTAACCTCTTCAGAAAAGCCTGCCTGGAGGAGGGAGACCGAGATAGCCTCCACGCGTGAAGGTGGAGGCGCTCTGGGTTCCGATGGAACTGTCTGGATTTGGGTTGACTGAGAAGATTCCATTTGGGAGGGATAGCCAATGGAAGGTCTATCAATAAGTCCAGCAGAGCAGGAAACCAGGGCTGTCTGGGCCACAGAGGTGCTATCAGAAGAACTGAGCAGTCGTGCTCCCTGACCTTCTGCAGCACTCTGCCCAACAGATTGAAGGGAGGAAAAGCATAGGCCAGAAGACCGTCCCAGCTTAGGGACAGAGCATCTACTGCCCATGCCATAGGATCTGGGACAGGCGACACAAACGTCTGAATTTGAAAATTCAGAGCTGTGGCAAACAGATCCACTAGGGGGGTCTCCCACACCATACAGATGGCTCTGAAAACTGACCTGTCCAAAGTCCATTCTGTGATAATTGGACTCCGAGACCTGGAGAGGGTGTCTGCTAACACATTGAGATGACCTGGAAGATGTCTCACTGTTAGGGAAAGCCCCATGGAACGACACAGGAGCAGGACCTGACAAGCGAGAGCACAAAGTTTGTGAGACCTTGTCCCTCCCTGATTCTCCAGATAAGCTACTACTGTGGCATTGTCTGTAGCCAGGCAGATGGACTGATCCTGAAGCAACAGACGCAGAGACTGAATAGCCAGCAGAACTGCCCTCATCTCCAGCACATTGATATGCTCCTGGAGTTGATCTCCCTGCCAGACACCCGAACGACAATGACCGTCGAGGTAGGCCCCCCAACCCGTCATCGATGCGTCCGTATACAGGGTAGCTGTAGGGGATGATCTCCGAAGAGAGACGCCCTTCAGGACATTGCTCTCCAATGCCCACCACATAGCCGACGCCTTCACTGAATTGTCCAAGGAAATGTGAACCTCCCACTGATGAGAGGCCGGTTTCCATTTGGACAGTAGGTACATCTGAAGAGGTCGAATATGGAGCCGACCCAGAGGGACAACATCCGAAAGGGAGTTGAGAAATCCGAGAAGCCTCAGAAACCACCTGACCTGAATAGAGTCCAAACTGTTGAGCAGAAGAACCAATTCCTTGGCTTTCTGGAACTTGGACGGAGGTGGAAGAACGAGGCCGAGATCCGTAAGGAAACGGTTTCCCAGAAACACAAAGTCCTGTGAGGGGAAAACCTCGGATTTCTCTCGAGAAGGGATAAAGCCCAGGCGAAGAAGGGTAGTCAAGACTGACCTGGTGCTGCGACTCAAAGACTCTGGATCTAGATGCAGCATCAGGGAGTCGTCGAAATAAATATGGATATCTACTCCGCGACTGTGTAAATAGCCCACAACCACCTGAAGCAGCTTGGTAAAGACCAAGGGGGCTGTGGTAAGACCAAAGGGCATGGCCCTGAACTGGAACACTCTGCCCTGGGATGTAAATCTCAGGAATTTCCTGGCCGATTTCTTTATCGGAATGTGGAAATAAGCGTCCTTGAGGTCTATAGAGGTTGCCCACATGCCTGGTGCAACTGACGCCAGAATGCCTCGAGGAGTCTCCATTTTGAAATGTGGAGAGTCCACATACTTGTTGAAGGCACTGAGGTCTATGATTGGACGCCAGGCCCCGGATTTCTTCTTGACAAGAAACATACGGGAGTAAAAGCCTGGTGTCCAGAGAGACCTCGGGAGCTCCTCTATGGCACCCTTTGCCAACATGCAGTCGACCTCGTCTAGGAGGGCCTGAGCCTTTCCTGCATCGCCGGGAGGGGGAAAGAAAACAGGATCTGCCGATAGAGGGGGATCCTTCAGAAGGGGGATACCCAGACCCTCGGACACCACCGAAATTGCCCACTTGTCCTCGGTAAGCTGCTGCCAATCGGGCAGAAAATGAGAAAGGCGACCCCCAACGGGAAGATCTGGCCTTGGGAGCTCGAGACCTTCCCATGGATCGTCCATACGACAGGACAAGGGGCAGGGTGGAACCGAGGGACTGAAAGAGTCAGGAACTCTGCCCCTTCTTACCTGCATTCTGCTTGCCTCCCCTTCCTCCCTTGTGACCCCGACCACCCCGTCCCCGAGAAGAGTGCCCCCCTCGAGAAGTCGAGGTAACAGACGACTGAGCCTGAGGCTGAGCCGTCTTAGGGCCCTTCTTAGGCTTGCCTGGGCGCTGCACCCGTCCAGGCTTAGGCTTAGCCCTAAGTTTCTCCAACCGAGCTGAAGCTGACTTGTCATTGTTGACTCTGTCCATGACAGAGGAGAGAACCCCTCCAAACATTTCAGAGCCTGACAGGGGAGCAGTCATGAGATCCGATATAAAAGGCTCTCCAATAGTTAGTCTTGGCTTCAAGACTGAAGCACGACGAGCCAGAATGAAATCAGTCAAAACTGCCAGAATGAGCGCAGTCCCATCCATGTGGGCCCGGTTCATAGCCTTGCTGAGTTCAGCCAAGAGCTTAGTCTTGTCAGGTAGGCTCTCCTCCGAACGAGAAGAAGCTACAAACAAAGCAGAGGAAAAAGAATCTGCATAAGCCAGCACGTGAATGGCAAGGCGAAGCAGTCTTTCTATTCGACTATGCTCTTTGGGAGACAAATGAATCATGTCATTTGATCTTCCAGGCCAGCAGTGGTCCAAAAGAAGGTCCACCTTAGCTGGATTAGATTCTATTGAGGGGTCGTGAACTGCATATCGAGAAGGATTGAACCCCTCAATATCATTCACCCCCAAAAGCAAACCGGAAAGATCCTGCTTCCTATTAGCAGAACCTTTGGCTTGAAGAACCTTCTGAATCTGGGCCAATGCTGAGGAAACCATAGTACCCTCCGCCAATGACCTACCTGATGCCCTAACCTCAGGCTCTGAGGGAAGAAAGGCACTTAAAGTAGAAGTCCTCTCTGGAAGACCCTCAGGTAAGGCCTGCTGACCCACAACCTCAGCCTCTGACTCCTCACAATCCATGTCCTCAGACTCATCATGATCAGACTGAGGGCACTGGCCTAAACTGGAGACAGACTTAGTCACAGACTGGTCCGGAGCTCTCCAATCTTCTTAACCTTAGAGGTAGAAGAAAGGCCAGCACTAAGATTAGCAAAGTTGACCTTACGCTTAGACCTATGGGAAAGCGAGGTCTTATGGGTGTCAGCCGAAATCTTTGAGGGACGGTTAAGCCTCTTAGATTTGTGTTGGCGAGAGCGGAGGGGGGGGACCCGACTCAACACCAGGCTGGTGACAGAAGGCTGAGGTACCCCAAGGTTGGGCCTGGGTAACCAAAAGGGGGCTGACCATACCCAGAGTATGGAAATCCCAAAGGCTGGGAAGGGCCCCAGCATTGGCCATAGCCAGAATACTGGGGGGGAGGCAACATACCGGAACCCACAGGACCGGGAAATGAACTGCTCCCTACTGGAGACATGCCTGTCAAGTATGGCCGATAATGGCCAACACTGTCAGGAGACTGCATATAACCACCAAACCTGGTGCAGACTGAGGAAAGGGGTAAGGTGGGGGGTGCACAGGCACTCCAACCCCACTGAGCCAGGAGCTGGAACTGGTGGAGGACCAGATCGAGGTACGCGGAGACTGAGGAACCGAAGGTGCAATACCCTGGACCCAAACCCAGATAGTGGGTAGTCAACCCCAACACCAGGAAGTGAAACCGAGTCACTCCCTGCTCCCAGTGCAGCCTCTCCATTAACACCGTCATAACTGGCATTGCCAGCCGGCCAACTGTCAGTGGGTACACCGGCACCCCTCAATGGGGCCCGGGTCGCATGACTGGCCTGTTCGGTAGCCATTCCGCTAACGGAAATGGTACCCGGACACTCGCTCCCTTCGACCTCCACGGAAATTCCCGGGTGAGTGCCCTTCTGGAGCACGATAGGAAACCCTAAGGACCCTACCGTCCCAGAAATATGATCGTGAGTAGGCTCCTCTGTAGCCAAAGAGGACCTACCACTTGGAAGCAAAATTACTCCCCCTCCGGGGGTAAAATGGCCTCACTGCCAGGTGGAAGGCTGACTACAGCTCCACTCTGTGCTTTTGGACGCTTACTCTCTGCCCCAGCCTTAATACCCTTTTTTCGGGTGACACAAGGTATCTTGCCAAGCCAAACACACGGAACAAGGTCTATCCCGGGAGCAGTCTCGACAGGAAAGACAGAAGTCATGGTCATCCCCATCGAGGATGACATGACCGCAATCTCCCTGACGAGTTTTAGAAGCACTCTGCCCCTTCTTACCTGTCATACTGCTCGGCGGGCAGCGACAGGCGACGCAAGAAAAGAAATATCGAGTGAAAAAACCGAATAGTTGACAGAAGTAAATGGTAACAAAACAAACAGTAGGAGACACCGAGAGGGCCTTCTACACAGCGGTATCGTAGCGTAAAACAGTTGGGCGTATTTGCGGTAACCAACCAACACAGAAAGGCCGAAAACGGCAAAAAACAGGGACTGACAAACACGAAACCACGAAGAAAGACCTGTCAACAATAAATGTAAGAACCAAATACAGATACTGTACAACACAAATAACACGTAAAACACTAAGAAATGCCTGAAAACCGTCAGAAGAAATGTCGCTCCTCAGTCGGTGATGGCTGCCATAAGCGGAAGTGAGGTTTTGGGT
>NW_026783018.1:0-24603 GCF_031769215.1 Ylistrum balloti
CCATGCTGTATAACTTGACAAATTATTTCCTTTTTTTATTAAAGGCTAAGTTAATCTGTAGAAGGAAACTTTATGTGATTTTGGTTAAGTTTGAATTTCTGACATGAGTCAAACAGGTATGGTTGGTAGAGAATACGTAGATGTCTTTATTTGGTCTGGTAAAGCTAGACTACATAATGTTACCCTTGTCAGAGTCTTGTAGTTTTATCTTATATTTGTTACTTTGCTAAATCTTACACAGTATGACCATTATAGAACTCAATGGTTCCAAACATATGAATTCAAGAACCCGTGGTAAAACAGATACTGAAAGACATTTGCCTGGAGGTTATCTTTACAGAGGTGAGAGGAAGCCAGCCATGCTGTTGAGATTGGCGTCCCTGGTTCACATCACACTATAACTAAATCTTCTTTCTGATGACACTTGGAAATATTTATATGATATCTGTGACATCTTTTGTCTGACTTAAACAGACATCTTATGGATGCACTGAATTGATCATCCTCAGGGTCACTGAATCTCAAACCATTTCCATAAGTGTTACCAGCAAATTTATGTATATGTTATTGTTTGTCTGGCGTTAATATCATTAAGTCATGTGTCCTTGTAACAGATGATGCTGTTGATTTCATTTCTTTCTATGTTTTGCTGCATGGTTTGTATATTTCAGTTGTCAGCTGTTTATTTTAATGATGACCTTGTACTGTTATAACTTTGTTGTAAAAGTGATGACCTGAGAATGTGATGTGGTGTAACGTTATCAATTGACTCCCCCCCCCCTCCCCCCCCCCCCACCACCACCACCACCACCACCACTACTTTTAAATTGATCTCTATACCCCTATCCCATCCCCCTTCTTCTCTTTACATTCACTTAATGTTATTCCATTTTACTCACTTTCCTATTTTGTCTCACCTGCTGAATTCAGCTTGTTAAATAGAACAAGGAATAAATAGATAGATAAATAGATATGGAATTTAAGTATGTAAATATGTGTAAGTTGGTTTATTTATTTGTTATTATAAGATTCATATTTACATAAATTTTAATTTTCAGATAAAGAAAGAATGATACTGATAAATATATACCTACCAGCTTGTGGAATTCTATTAACTTATCCTGAGTAACAATGGGAGTTACCTCCCTTATGTTAATTCACCTAGAGAATCATCTCAAGGTAGTGCTGAAACTTCATTTGTTAATCAACTCAAAAAGTGGTAGACTCATTAGAACACTATAACTTAATGTACACTAATTATGGAACAGCTGATTGAGATTTATCAGTCCTCCAATCAGATGTTCAACAATTCTGTGATTGTGTTACATGTTAGTTTATTCTGAGTACTCTGGTTTCTGTATGTTAATTAAAGTGGTTAGCTTATGAAAACATCATGATACATTATATTTTATAAAAGAAAACCACAAAAGATAATGTGTAGGAAGTGTAGGTCTACTTTTATGTGTAATGATACAGCAGAGGTTCCATGGTGATGTTGATACTATTTTGTGTCTCAATGGACACATGGTATTGCTAATTAGATATAAAAGTTCACAATTTGATTACTGTCATGGTCCCTGTTTTACATACAAAAATTCTGTTTCTATGCTGTTAATGAGGTCTCACACTGTGTAAGTCAGACACTGGTAGCTGTTTAATATTACAGTTGTGTCATTATTAGGTTTGCAATTTGTCGTGATGAAAATGAAAGATTTCAACATAATAGCTCAGTAGATTCTTTTTTATTTTCACAAAGTCTTGGTTACGTGATCACAATGACAATGAAATCATTTTAACTTCATTGGAGACTAATAAAACTTTAATTCTCAAATTTCTTTTTAGCTGGCTAAATTTAAAAGTCATGTTAAAATAATCCCTTCTTAATGTATAACTTAAGAAATAAACATTCCTTTATATTGCTAATTAAATTCTTTGTTGACAAGCTTTCTCCGCCACAATTGCTAATTATGTAAGGTTAGGCTCTTTAATTTATCTATATTATTCACTATGCTGAATATCAAATGATGAAACTACCAGTTATAAATATTTACACTTAACTGTAACATCACTGTGTCAGTATTCACAATGCATGTCAGTCCAATCACAGGGACTTGTCACCTTTTATTAAATATCCCACCCCATGGTTTGTATATGTATTATACAGACCTGTTAATATATTGTGTCACACCCCTGCGAGTATTGTACTACCATAGCATTAAAGTGTTTGTATTCCTTCAATGTAAAAAATATGCTTACATGATACAATTAACACTAGCTGACACATATAAACAAAATATATACATGTATATCTGTTCTTTATCCTTTCACTCCCATCCTCACTGATTATAGAAGTAAACAGGTTTCTATCTATTGGTACATTATGAGAAAACTTGACATGGATCATTTTAGTCCAAAGGGTTCTGACTATTTATGTATTAGCCACAGTTATCCATGATCAAATTACAGATAGGTAATCACAACCCTTTCGACGAGGATAATTATATAATTGCAGACATCGGGTATTGATACAATTTTTAAAATAAAACAATTATTTCCTTCAAATGTATAAAAGAACTTGACATGGATGATGATGGATGTGGTAGCTGCAAAGTATGATGATATATTTCCTGCTACAGTCAACACAGCTGTATAAAGGTCCACTATAGTCTTCTAGGGTTGTATAGTTAGAGGATGTATTCACACATTTCTGTACACATTTATAGATACATGATAACGGACAATATGGCTGACACAAGAATGACTACATGTGATATGTGTAATGGGTTTCCAGCATTGTGTACTTCATAACTGTTGTAATTTCGAGATCGAGTGGATCCATGAATTTGGCGAACTCTGACATCTTCAAATTCAAAACTGCGTTGAATAATACGACCGTTTAGGGGCTGAACTGGCCTAAAGTTGTTTACAAGGTATTCCTGTATCATTTCTACTTCTTCCACCTCAATCTCTGTACCAGCACTATTTCCATGGTGATGGTCTGGATGATGATGATGGTTTGGTTTTGGCGCGGGGGTAGCTTCCTCATCATGATCCTCATGGTCTTCAGTAGTTGGTTTCATCTCTGTATCAGTCTGAGCCTCTTTAGGAACTTCTTCATCATATAACTGAAATTTGGTTGGTGTTTCTCCAATGTTTGCATGACCAACTGGATCCTGGTGATGTGGTTCATCAGTGTGAGTTGCTAATTCACGTTTCAGTGCTGCCTCTAGTTCCAGCTCCTCTGCAATGTTGCCTTTGATTCCAGCCTCATCAAGAGCTGCCGCTGAGCCTCGCTTCATATGTCTTCGGCTTCTACGAGAATGACCACCATGCTTCCTGTGTTTCTTTTCCAACACTTTTCTAAACTTTGAGAGCTGAAATTAATATCAAGATTTACATATTGAATTCCATAATAAAATTATGTGAATAGCCTGTAATTATTAATTTTGACTGCTAGGAACTCATTTCTAAAAGAATATGCTAGCTATAGATGAATAAAAATGTGATGGCTAGGAGAATAAGAACTAGCTAGGAGAATAAGCACTAGCTAGGAGAATAAGCACTAGCTAGGAGAATGAGAACTAGCTAGGGGAATGAGAACTAGCTAGAGAATGAGAACTAGCTAGGAGAATAAGAACTAGCTAGGAGAATAAAAACTAGCTAGAGAATAAGAACTAGCTAGGAGAATGAGAACTAGCTAGGAGCATAAGAACTAGCTAGAGAATAAGAACTAGCTAGGAGAATAAGCACTAGCTAGAGAATAAGAACTAGCTAGGAGAATAAAAACTAGCTAGAGAATAAGAACTAGCTAGAGAATAAGAACTAGCTAGAGAATAAGAACTAGCTAGAGAATAAGAACTAGCTAGGAGAATAAGGACTAGCTAGAGAATAAGAACTAGCTAGAGAATAAGAACTAGCTAGGAGAATAAGCACTAGCTAGAGAATAAGAACTAGCTAGGAGAATAAGAACTAGCTAGGAGAATAAGAACTAGCTAGGAGCATAAGAACTAGCTAGAGAATAAGAACTAGCTAGGAGAATAAGAACTAGCTAGAGAATAAGAACTAGCTAGGAGAATAAGAACTAGCTAGGAGAATAAGCACTAGCTAGGAGAATAAGAACTAGCTAGGAGAATAAGCACTAGCTAGGAGAATAAGAACTAGCTAGGAGAATAAGCACTAGCTAGGAGAATAAGAACTAGCTAGAGAATAAGAACTAGCTAGGAGCATAAGAACTAGCTAGAGAATAAGAACTAGCTAGGAGAATAAGAACTAGCTAGAGAATAAGAACTAGCTAGGAGCATAAGAACTAGCTAGAGAATAAGAACTACTTATCTGTGTAAATGTGATTATGTCTGTATAACTACTTACCTGTGTAAATGTGATTATGTCCTACTTACCTTTCTTTGACAATTCAATTTTTACATGTCTTAATGAGATTATGTTTATAGAACTGCTTCTAAATGAAATTTTGCTTACCTGTTTAAACGAAATGGTCTGTTTATCTTCAAATATTGTCCAGATGACACTTTCGAAGCAGCCCGGTGTGGTCAGAGACCCATTGTAACGATAATATTTACTGGTGTCTTCTGGCAAGAAATCACGCAATCTTGTGGCTGGAATCTCTACCTCCATATTGATATCTTAAATAAAAAGTAAATATACTTCATTCTAAATTTGACTGTAAACATCTACAGCACACAGGGAAATATTTAAACAGGCTCTCTTTCACCTTCACTTTTTTTACCAATGTTTAATTCCCCCTTATGTACAGCCCAAAATATAAAACTGAAGCTTCTCTTAAACATTCACCCTGTTTACAGAGCAGATTGAAAAATGAGTGAAAGTTGAAATATGAGGAATTGATCACTATAATTGAACTTTGTGGAAGTTTTTTTTTATCAATAATGCAGCAATAATTGTAATTATCTAAATATTGTTTCAATAATTTCCCATTGAGTATTAAGCATGGTGTCAATATGTCCCTATTTTGTAAGTTTCCTGTCAATATCTCCCTATTGTGTTAGTTTCCTGTCAATATATCCCTATTGTGTTAGTTTCCTGTCAATATATCCCTATTGTATTAGTTTCCTGTCAATATATCCCTATTGTGTTAGTTACCTGTCAATATATCCCTATTGTGTAAGTTTCCTGTCAATATATCCCTATTGTGTAAGTTTCCTGTCAATATATCCCTATTGTGTTAGTTTCCTGTCAATATAGCTCTATTGTTTAAGTTTCCTGTCAATATATCCCTATTGTGTAAGTTTCCTGTCAATATATCCCTATTGTTTCCTGTCAATATACCTCTATTGTTAAGTTTCCTGTCAATATATCCCTATTGTGTAAGTTTCCTGTCAATATATCCCTATTGTGTTGTGTAAGTTTCCTGTCAATATATCCCTATTGTGTAAGTTTCCTGTCATATATATCCCTATTGTGTAAGTTTCCTGTCAATATATCCCTATTGTGTTAGTTTCCTGTCAATATATCCCTATTGTGTAAGTTTCCTGTCAATATATCCCTATTGTGTAAGTTTCCTGTCAATATATCCCTATTGTGTAAGTTTCCTGTCAATATATCCCTATTGTGTAAGTTTCCTGTCAATATATCCCTATAGTATGCAAATATGGTACCTACACCCATCTTTGTATCCCAAAAACAAAAGATTCAAAAATCCCGCCCTCCCTACGACCATGAGCCTTCACGTCATGAACATAGAGTTATTTCCCTTCCTCTTAGCCTTTATGTAGCACCCGTAGAGGGGCAGTCAGGCAGATAGGAAGAGGGGAGGAAAGGGTGGGACTCCATAAAGTTATGGTAAGTATTACCTCATGAAAATTGGTTTTACATTAAAAAACCTCAATTTCATTTCAGTAATAATTACCATAACTTTAGTATGCGAATTCGTCTTACCGTAGTGGTGACTAGCAGCCAGGCAGCCCATCTAGCACACTAAACTTAGTAGGGAGGGGGGACAGAGTGCATAGAATAAGAAGGGGCAACCTCCCCGTGACCGAGCAGGTAAACCACGTGCCGCCGAACGGAAAAGACGAGCCCCGGGGCTAACGGGGGGGCACAGCCACAGACTGTGCAACCACCAGAGGTCCCAAAGAATACAAACCTTCTGAGTGGGAAGCCAGGGATCTCAGATAAAAATCTGTAAATGTATCCCTGCCCCGCCAGAAGGCAGCAGACATGACCTCCTGAAAGGAGGACCCATTAAGAAGGGCCCAGGATGCAGCGAGGGCCCTTACCTCATGAGCCCGCACTCTCACCCTCGCCCGAGCCTGGTCATCAGAATGCTCATAAGCATACTTAATGACCTGGCATACCCACCTAGACACCGACTGGGAGGAGATGTCTCGCTGTCCCTGTTTGATAGGCAAAAATAGACGGGATCTGGAGCCCCGCCCCCCCCTGGTTTTATCGAGATAAAACCTAAGAGCCCTACAGGGACAAAGCAATCTATCCCTCTCCTCCGAGCTAGTCAAAGCCGGAATCTTGATGGGATCGGGCGAGAACCCCGGGACTTGATTCTTCGCAAGGAAGGAAGGATCAGTTAAAAGAGTAACGGCAGCGTAGCCTCTGGACCAACGAAGGCAGGAAGGAAGTGACGACAGGGCGTGCACTTCACTCCTCCTACGTCCAGAGGCCAGAGCCAAAAGGAAGACTGTCTTAAAAGTTAGAAACTTCAAAGAGGCAGACTCCATAGGCTCGTAAGGTGACCTCGTCAGGGAATCTAGCACCAAGGCTAAATTCCACTGCGGGGCCAGCTGCCGAACTCTGGGTCTATCCAAAGCGAAGCCTCTGATTAGGGCAGAAAGAGATGAGGAAGAACCTATCTCCTTCCTGCCGTAAAAAGCCAAGACACTGGCAATTGCTGTCCTATAGCCAGCAATAGTGCCAGGTGCCAGATTGCGGTCCCTAAACAGAGAGAGTAGGAAATCCGCAATCAGCTGAACAGAGGCTTCGAATGGATCAACCTCCCTGCCGACACACCAATCACAGAAGATCTTCCATCTGGACTGGTAGACGGCAGAAGAGGAAGCCCTGATAGATCGCGCGATGCGATCTGACACCTCTCGAGAAAAGCCTGCCTTGGCGAGGCTTCCAGAGATAGCCTCCACGCGTGAAGGTGGAGGATCTCTGGTCGAGAGTGTGTCGTCCTGGACCGAGGCTGACGCAGGAGATTCGGTCTGGTGGGGAGAGCCAGTGGCTCCTCCACCAGAAACGACAAGAGCTCCGGAAACCAAGGCTGCCTCGGCCACAGGGGGGCTATCAGAAGTAAGGAGCAGTGATGCTCCCTGAACTTCTGAAGCACCCTGCCCACCAGGTTGAAGGGAGGGAATGCATAAGCATGCATCCCGTCCCAGTCCAGAGAAAGGGCGTCCACAGCCCAAGCCTTCGGATCTGGGACCGGAGAGACGAAGGTTGGCAGCTGATTGTTCAGAGAAGTGGCAAACAGATCTATCAAAGGTCTGTCCCACACCTGACAAATTCCCCGGAAGACCGAGGGACACAGCTGCCATTCCGTCAACACCGGTTGGCGGCGCCTGGAGAGGGTATCCGCCAACACATTCAACCTGCCCGGAAGATGCTTGACCGTAATGGACAATTGCATCTCCTGACAGAGAAGAAGGATGCGGATGGAGAGGGCACACAGGATGTGAGACCTGGTGCCCCCTTGTCTCTCCAGATACGCGACAACTGTAGAGTTGTCGGTAGCCACACAAATCGCCTTGGACTGCAGGAATCCCCGAAAGGATTGCAGTGCCAAAAGAACTGCCCTCATCTCGAGCACGTTGATGTGCTCCGAGAGCTGATCCCCAGACCACTCCCCCGAGCGACAATGGCCGTCGAGGTAAGCTCCCCATCCTGTCATGGAAGCATCCGTGAACAGGGTCATAGAGGGGACAGGCTTGGTCAGAGGAACCCCGCGGAGAACATTCTCCCGAATGGTCCACCAGCGAGCGAACTCCCTGACCGACTGAGTGAGAGTTATCCAGGCCTCCCACTTCCTGGATGACGGAACCCAGTTGGACAGGAGGAACATCTGGAGAGGTCTGATGTGAAGTCTCCCTAGGGGGACCACATCTGCCAGGGCGTTGAGATACCCCAGAAAACTGAGGAACCAACGTACCTGGACCTGCGACCGTTCGATGAAGGACAGAGCTAGAGCCCTGGCCTTCTCGAACTTCTCCACCGGTGGTAGGGCTATGCCCAGAACCGTATCGAAACGATTCCCCAGGAAGACAAAGTCCTGAGATGGGGAAACCTCTGACTTCTCTCTGGAAGGAATGAAGCCGACTTTGAGTAAGACTTTCAGGACCAGCCTGGTATCCTTCACTAACGATTCCCTCACCCTGTGAAGCATGAGGGAGTCGTCGAAATAGATGTGGACGTCTATTCCGCGAGAGTGAAGGAATCCCACGACTACCTGCAGCAGCTTGGTGAACACCAAGGGAGCTGTCGTCAGCCCGAAGGGCATGGCCCGGAATTGGAAGACCTTGCCGTTGCACGTGAAACGGAGGAACTTCCGTGCCGACTTCTTGATGGGGATATGGAAATAGGCGTCCTTCAGATCTACTGAAGTTGCCCACATCCCTTCCCTCACGGAGGCCATGATGCCCCGTGGGGTCTCCATCTTGAAGTGAGGAGAATCTACGTGCCTGTTGAAGGCACTGAGATCTATGATCGGGCGCCACTCTCCGGACTTCTTCCGAACGAGAAACATTCGGGAGTAGAAGCCGGGAGTGATTTCCGACATAGGAATCTCCTCTACCGCGCCCTTGGCAAGCAAGGTCCTTACTTCCTCCTGGATCGCCCGAGCCTTCTCCAAATCCCCCGGAGGAGGAAAGAAGATCGGCTGGGCGGTAAGAGGCGGATCCTGAAGAAGGGGAATACCTAGACCCTCCTTGACCACCGACAACGTCCACACGTCCTCCGTAATTTCCTGCCACTGGGATAGGAAAGCGGAGAGACGCCCGCCCACAGGAAGCTCTGGCTGGGGCAGATCGAGTCCCTGCCAAAACAGAGAATCGTCCGCCCATCCGGAGCCTGAGCCTGCGGGAGAAGGACAAGAGACCTGAACGGGAGGACCGCCGTCCACCCCGCCAGACCCCTGTTCTGTCTCGGTCAAGGAGAAGAAAGAGTCAGGAACCCTTCTTCTTGCCCCCAGGAGGTTTCTTACCTTTCTTACCTTTCCCCTTATTGCCCTTGAAGTGTGGCTGCGATTTGGGTTGGGCAGACGCCTGCCCAGCCGAAAACTTAGCCCTCTTCTTGGGAGGCGCTGACCCCTGCGAGGTGCTGGCCTTCTCGGAACGAAACCTCTTCACCAAGAGTGCTGAGGCGACCGAGTCCTCCTTCATATCCTTCTGGACAGAAGGAAGAGCTCCCCCGAACAGGGTAGAGCCAGTGAAGGGGGCAGTCAATAGACGGGAAAGATAAGGTTCTTCGACTGGGCGATTCTTTAAAATAGAAAATCGCCTAGCCAACACGACATTGGCGAGCAGGGAGACCTGTAAGGCCGCCGATGCCCTCAACGCCGCGTTCAGGGCAGCTGTAAGCCTGTCCTGAATGTCGGCCTGTTCCGTCTCTGGTACCCGACCCTCAGGCAAGTCGGATACCTTGTATAGACTCACAGTCAGGAAGTCTATGTAAGACAGAACTTGGATGGAAAGGCGCAACATCCTCTCCATCCTGTGGTGTTCTCTAGCATCGAACACCACCTGGTCCACTGATTTGCCGGGCCAGGCAGCCAGCTCCCTCGACTCCAGCTTTGCTGGTTGAGGGGCCAGTTGCCCGTCATGTGTAGCGTAGTCAGCGGTAGAAGCCTCTGACAAATCGCCAACACCGAGCTGCAGACCGGCAAACCCGGGGGTGCGGGTAGATGAAGAATTCTTCTCCAGAACCCGTGCCCGGGCAGTGGCCAGAGCCGAAGACACAATGGTGCCTTCTGGCAGAGTCCGGTCAGTACGAACGGAAGCCCGAGGAGCCACCAAAGAACCTAGAAGGGTGGTGGACTCGGGCACCGACGATGCAGAAGGGGGTGGGCATACCTCCGCTCCGAGAATCCGAGAAATGTCGGCCCGTAGGGCCCTCATCCCCGAAAGAACATGCTGAGCCTCGGTTTCAGCAATCTCGGAGCCCCCTACCTCCTGGGAACCCTCCTGGTCAGAAGGGTCATCTGCCGATGACTCGGACGGATCAATCGCCGAGCACCCAGGAGACAGATGGATAACATCGTCATCCTCTGCCAAGCCCACGCCCTCAGCGTCCATCTCCTCCTCGCTAACGACCGAAGTCGCCCTGGGAGGAACAGGGGCCGCCAGAGGAGACCTCTCCGGAGAGGGGGACTCCTCTATACGGCGTTTAGACGTAGAACGTCTAACAGCCGAAGCTGTAGGCTTAGAAGCCAACCCCTGAGGACAGGAGACCGACGAGTCCGCGCGGGAGGCGGAAGTCCTAAAGGTCCGGCGAACCTTTTTAGGACCGGCCAAAACGGCCCCCGAAGTAGCAGAGCGTTGGGGGGATTCAGCACTGCTAAAACGTCTCCTAGAGGGAGAGACCATACCCCAAGGGTTCCATGAAGGAAGACCCATGGGGTTGAACCCAAACCCCTGAGGGAATGGGAACAGTCCCGCGGGCTGGGAGTGACCCCAGAACTGACCAAATTGGCCTGCCTGAGCCTGGGGCTGGACACCCTGTCCAAAGGACCAGGATGAACCTCCACTCCCACCAGGTGGAAACCCAGCCATGTACGGGCCGAGCCCGTAACAGCTGGGTAACTGTTGGTACCCATGACCATCCGCAGGTTGGTCTGGGCGGCCCGGGATTGAGTGCCCGCAGGCACCCCTACACCCCGAGCCCGGGGGAAAAGGCGACCGGAAACCGGAAGCCTGACCTGGGGCCCCAAATCCCTGGGGGAAACCCCCTGGGAAACCTTGCACCGGAAAATCTGGACTAGAGCGAAAAGCCCCAGATCCAGAGACCTGTGAGGGTAGGAACCCAGGCCCCGCACTGACACTAGGATTAGTGAACTCAGTGTCACTAATCCCCGTAGCCACTGACAACCCTGACAAAAAATCAGTGACCCCTGACCCCATACCCGAGGGTACCGGTCCGGCGTCAGGGCGGCCCCCACCAACGACGCCACCTGGCGTGCCGAGGTCCCTGAAAGACTCAGAGACCTGTGACCGGAAGTCCCTTTCCGACGGTAGCACCGCCGGCTGTCGAGAGCTACCGGCCGATTCGACCCTAGACTTCGCCGAGTCAGGGTCGGGTTGCTCCCCCCCTATACCAGGACGCGCCTGGACAGGGGGAGCCACCCCCTGCTCGAGGGCGGAGCTCAGTGTGAGAACACCCCCAGCAGTGACAACCTCACCCCTCGGCTCAGGGCCGGGGGTAGAAAACCTGGATGGCTTACCTCTCTTACCGGAAGATGAGGACGAATCCCTCTTCCGGCGAGAAGTTCGCCGACTGGGTAGGGGAGCCTTTACAGCGGACCCGGCGTGCAAACAAAGTTCGCACGGCGAGGCCTCGCTGCAAGGTCGGCATAAGGGACAGGCATCATGGGGGTCCTGCTCTCCGTAGAAGTGAGAACACCCATGTGCTGAACCACGACGCATCCCTGAATCCATAATTGTTACGAAATAAATAATCAAATAACAACAGTTATTAATACAAATAAACGTAACAAAAATAAATGGAGTGAAAAAACACAACTCCAACAAACAAATACGAACGAAAGCAAAAGCTAACGAAACGTAAAAAAGCAAAGCAAAATATACGGTCGAATAAATAATACGACCGATAAAAAGCGAAAAAACTTCACGAAAAAACCGAACAGCGCAAAACACGTAGATACGCGCTCGGTGCGTGGAGTATAGCAAAATGGCCGAACAAAGGCCGAACAAAGGCCGGCCGATTAAGGCCTAAAAGCAGGATATATTAACTAAATAAACGTCTGCAAAGACTGTTATAGTTAAGGATGGGTTTAAAGCAATAAACCGATATATAAATAATCGGCTATAAGGTAGACTTAAGCTAAAAGGAAAAGGAAGGCACTCAGCTGAATATAGCACGTCCGCCCGCTCCGGTAGCCATAAAGATAAGAGGAAGGGAAATAACTCTATGTTCATGACGTGAAGGCTCATGGTCGTAGGGAGGGCGGGATTTTTGAATCTTTTGTTTTTGGGATACAAAGATGGGTGTAGGTACCATATTTGCATATTGTATCAGAGTGTTGAGTCTTGGTGTGTTTGTATCAGAGTGTTGAGTCTTGGTGTGTTTGTATCAGAGTGTTGAGTCTTGGTGTGTTTGTATCAGAGTGTTGAGTCTTGGTGTGTTTGTATCAGAGTATTGAGTCTTGGTGTGTTTGTATCAGAGTGTTGAGTCTTGGTGTGTTTGTATCAGAGTGTTGAGTCTTGGTGTGTTTGTATCAGAGTGTTAAGTCTTGGTGTGTTTGTATCAGAGTGTTGAGTCTTGGTGTGTTTGTATCAGAGTGTTGAGTCTTGGTGTGTTTGTATCAGAGTGTTGAGTCTTGGTGTGTTTGTATCAGAGTGTTGAGTCTTGGTGTGTTTGTATCAGAGTGTTGAGTCTTGGTGTGTTTGTATCAGAGTGTTGAGTCTTGGTGTGTTTGTATCAGAGTGTTCATTCTTGGTGTGTTTGTATCAGAGTGTTGAGTCTTGGTGTGTTTGTATCAGAGTGTTGAGTCTTGGTGTGTTTGTATCAGAGTGTTAAGTCTTGGTGTGTTTGTATCAGAGTGTTGAGTCTTGGTGTGTTTGTATCAGAGTGTTGAGTCTTGGTGTGTTTGTATCAGAGTGTTGAGTCTTGGTGTGTTTGTATTGGAGTGTTGAGTCTTGGTGTGTTTGTATCAGAGTATTGAGTCTTGGTGTGTTTGTATCAGAGTATTGAGTCTTGGTGTGTTTGTATCAGAGTGTTGAGTCTTGGTGTGTTTGTATCAGAGTGTTGAGTCTTGGTGTGTTTGTATTTGAGTGTTAATTCTTGGTGTGTTTGTATTGGAGTGTTGAATCTTGGTGTGTTTGTATTGGAGTATTGAGTCTTGGTGTGTTTGTATCAGAGTGTTGAGTCTTGGTGTGTTTGTATCAGAGTGTTGAGTCTTGGTGTGTTTGTATCAGAGTGTTAAGTCTTGGTGTGTTTGTATCAGAGTGTTGAGTCTTGGTGTGTTTGTATCAGAGTGTTGAGTCTTGGTGTGTTTGTATGTATGAGAGTGTTGAGTCTTGGTGTGTTTGTATCAGAGTGTTGAGTCTTGGTGTGTTTGTATCAGAGTGTTGAGTCTTGGTGTGTTTGTATTTGAGTGTTAATTCTTGGTGTGTTTGTATTGGAGTGTTGAGTCTTGGTGTGTTTGTATCAGAGTGTTGAGTCTTGGTGTGTTTGTATCAGAGTGTTGAGTCTTGGTGTGTTTGTATCAGAGTGTTAATTCTTGGTGTGTTTGTATTGGAGTGTTGAGTCTTGGTGTGTTTGTATCAGAGTGTTGAGTCTTGGTGTGTTTGTATCAGAGTGTTGAGTCTTGGTGTGTTTGTATCAGAGTGTTGAGTCTTGGTGTGTTTGTATCAGAGTGTTGAGTCTTGGTGTGTTTGTATTTGAGTGTTAATTCTTGGTGTGTTTGTATTGGAGTGTTGAGTCTTGGTGTGTTTGTATCAGAGTGTTGAGTCTTGGTGTGTTTGTATCAGAGTGTTGAGTCTTGGTGTGTTTGTATCAGTGTGTTGAGTCTTGGTGTGTTTGTATCAGAGTGTTGAGTCTTGGTGTGTTTGTATCAGAGTGTTGAGTCTTGGTGTGTTTGTATCAGAGTGTTGAGTCTTGGTGTGTTTGTATCAGAGTGTTGAGTCTTGGTGTGTTTGTATCAGAGTGTTGAGTCTTGGTGTGTTTGTATCAGAGTGTTGAGTCTTGGTGTGTTTGTATCAGAGTGTTGAGTCTTGGTGTGTTTGTATCAGAGTGTTCATTCTTGGTGTGTTTGTATCAGAGTGTTGAGTGTGTGAATTGTTATAGAATTGTTGAGTCTTGGTGTGTTTGTATTGGAGTATTGAGTCTTGGTGTGTTTGTATCAGAGTGTTCATTCTTGGTGTGTTTGTATCAGAGTGTTAAGTCTTGGTGTGTTTGTATTTGAGTGTTAATTCTATGTGTGTTTGTATTGGAGTGTTTATCCTTGGTGTGTTTGTATCTGAGTGTTGAGTCTTGGTGTGTTTGTATCAGAGTGTTGAGTCTTGGTGTGTTTGTATCAGAGTGTTGAGTCTTGGTGTGTTTGTATCAGAGTGTTGAGTCTTGGTGTGTTTGTATCAGAGTGTTGAGTCTTGGTGTGTTTGTATCAGAGTGTTGAATCTTGGTGTGTTTGTATTGGAGTGTTGAGTCTTGGTGTGTTTGTATCAGAGTGTTGAGTCTTGGTGTGTTTGTATCAGAGTGTTGAGTCTTGGTGTGTTTGTATTGAAGTGTTGAATCTTGGTGTGTTTGTATTTGAGTGTTAATTCTTGGTGTGTTTGTATTGGAGTGTTGAGTCTTGGTGTGTTTGTATCAGAGTGTTGAGTCTTGGTGTGTTTGTATCAGAGTGTTGAATCTTGGTGTGTTTGTATTGGAGTGTTGAGTCTTGGTGTGTTTGTATCAGAGTGTTGAGTCTTGGTGTGTTTGTATCAGAGTGTTGAGTCTTGGTGTGTTTGTATCAGAGTGTTGAGTCTTGGTGTGTTTGTATCAGAGTGTTGAGTCTTGGTGTGTTTGTATCAGAGTGTTGAGTCTTGGTGTGTTTGTATCAGAGTGTTAAGTCTTGGTGTGTTTGTATTGGAGTATTGAGTCTTGGTGTGTTTGTATCAGAGTGTTGAGTCTTGGTGTGTTTGTATTGAAGTGTTGAATCTTGGTGTGTTTGTATCAGAGTGTTCATTCTTGGTGTGTTTGTATCAGAGTGTTCATTCTTGGTGTGTTTGTATCAGAGTGTTCATTCTTGGTGTGTTTGTATCAGAGTGTTGAGTCTTGGTGTGTTTGTATCAGAGTGTTGAGTCTTGGTGTGTTTGTATTGGAGTATTGAGTCTTGGTGTGTTTGTATCAGAGTGTTAAGTCTTGGTGTGTTTGTATCAGAGTGTTGAGTCTTGGTGTGTTTGTATCAGAGTGTTCATTCTTGGTGTGTTTGTAGTGGAGTGTTCATTCTTGGTGTGTTTGTATCAGAGTGTTAATTCTTGGTGTGTTTGTATCAGAGTGTTCATTCTTGGTGTGTTTGTATCAGAGTGTTAATTCTTGGTGTGTTTGTATCAGAGTGTTCATTCTTGGTGTGTTTGTATCAGAGTGTTGAGTCTTGGTGTGTTTGTATTGGAGTGTTGAGTCTTGGTGTGTTTGTATCAGAGTGTTGAGTCTTGGTGTGTTTGTATTGGAGTATTGAGTCTTGGTGTGTTTGTATCAGAGTGTTGAGTCTTGGTGTGTTTGTATCAGAGTGTTGAGTCTTGGTGTGTTTGTATCAGAGTGTTGAGTCTTGGTGTGTTTGTATCAGAGTGTTGAGTCTTGGTGTGTTTGTATCAGAGTGTTGAGTCTTGGTGTGTTTGTATTGAAGTGTTGAATCTTGGTGTGTTTGTATCAGAGTGTTCATTCTTGGTGTGTTTGTATCAGAGTGTTGAGTCTTGGTGTGTTTGTATCAGAGTGTTAATTCTTGGTGTGTTTGTATCAGAGTTTGTATCAGAGTGTTTAGTCTTGGTGTGTTTGTATCAGAGTGTTGAGTCTTGGTGTGTTTGTATCAGAGTGTTGAGTCTTGGTGTGTTTGTATCAGAGTGTTCATTCTTGGTGTGTTTGTATCAGAGTGTTAAGTCTTGGTGTGTTTGTATCAGAGTGTTGAGTCTTGGTGTGTTTGTATCAGAGTGTTGAGTCTTGGTGTGTTTGTATCAGAGTGTTGAGTCTTGGTGTGTTTGTATCAGAGTGTTAATTCTTGGTGTGTTTGTATTGGAGTGTTGAGTCTTGGTGTGTTTGTATCAGAGTGTTGAGTCTTGGTGTGTTTGTATCAGAGTGTTGAGTCTTGGTGTGTTTGTATTGGAGTGTTGAGTCTTGGTGTGTTTGTATCAGAGTGTTGAGTCTTGGTGTGTTTGTATCAGAGTGTTGAGTCTTGGTGTGTTTGTATCAGAGTGTTGAGTCTTGGTGTGTTTGTATCAGAGTATTGAGTCTTGGTGTGTTTGTATCAGAGTGTTGAGTCTTGGTGTGTTTGTATCAGAGTGTTAAGTCTTGGTGTGTTTGTATCAGAGTGTTGAGTCTTGGTGTGTTTGTATTGAAGTGTTGAATCTTAATGTGTTTGTATTGGAGTGTTCAGGCTTGGTGTGTTTGTATCAGAGTGTTGAGTCTTGGTGTGTTTGTATCAGAGTGTTGAATCTTAGTGTGTTTGTATTGGAGTGTTAAGTCTTGGTGTGTTTGTATTTGAGTGTTAATTCTTGGTTTGTTTGTAGTGGAGTGTTCAGTCTTGGCGTGTGTGTATCAGAGTGTTAAGTCTTGGTGTGTTTGTATCAGAGTGTTGAGTCTTGGTGTGTTTGTATCAGAGTGTTGAGTCTTGGTGTGTTTGTATCAGAGTGTTGAGTCTTGGTGTGTTTGTATCAGAGTGTTGAGTCTTGGTGTGTTTGTATCAGAGTGTTGAGTCTTGGTGTGTTTGTATCAGAGTGTTGAGTCTTGGTGTGTTTGTATCAGAGTGTTAAGTCTTGGTGTGTTTGTATCAGAGTGTTGAGTCTTGGTGTGTTTGTATCAGAGTGTTGAGTCTTGGTGTGTTTGTATCAGAGTGTTGAGTCTTGGTCTCCCTCCTGAAGTTCTGAACCAGCGCGTTCCTGCTGGGGGTGCTCTCGTTCCACCGAGCCCCGCCCTTCCGCTGGGGGGGGCTCCCCCGGTCCTGGTGCGTCCTGGTTTTGGGGGGGGGGGGGCAGCCCGACCCTGACTCGGCGCAGTCAAGGGTCGAATTGGCCGGTAGCTCTCGATAGGCGGCGGTGTTACCGTCGGAAAGGGACTTCCGGTCGAGGTCTTGATTCCTTCAGGGACCTCGGCACGCCAGGTGGCGTCGTTGGTGGGGGCCGCTTTGACTCCGGAACTGTGCCTTCGGGTATAGGTTCAGGGGCCACAGACTTTTTGTCAGGATTGTCTGTGGCTACGGGGATTAGTGACACTTGAGTTCACTAATCCTGGTGTGAGCGCGGGGTCTGTTTCCCACCCTCACAGGCTTCTGGCTCTGGGACTTCCGTCCCAATCCAGATTTCCCAGTGCAGGGTTTCCCAGGGGGTTTTCCTCCAAGGGTTTGGGGCTTCAGGCCAGGAGTCCGGTTTCCGGTCTCCCTTTCCCCCGGGCTCAGGGAGTAGGGGTGCCTGCGGGCACTTATTCCTGGGTCGCCCAGGCCAACCTGCGGATGGTTTTGGGTACCAACAGTTACTCAGCAGTTACGGGCTTAGCCTGTACATGTCTGGGTTTCCACCTGGTGGGAGTGGCGGTTCATCCTGGTCCTTTGGACAGGATGTCCAGCCCCAGACTCAGGCAGGCCATCTTGGCCAGTTCTGGGGTCACTCCCGGCCCGCTGGACCGTTCCCATTCCCTCAGGGGTTTGGGTTTTTACCCCAAGGGTCTTCACTCGTGGAACCCATAGGGGTTGGTCTCTCCTCTAGGAGATGTTATAGCAGTGCGGAATCCCCCCAATGTTCTGCTACTTCGGGGGCCTTGTTGGCCGGTCCTATAAAGGTTTGCCAGACCTTAAGGACTTCCGCCTCCAGCGCGGACCCGTCGGTCTCCTGTTCCCAGGGGTCGGCTTCGGGTCTCCGACCCAAGCCTACAGCTACAGCTGTTGGTCGCGCTGCGTCCAAATGCCATAAAGAGGAGTTCCCCTCTGCGGAGATGGCTCCTCTGGCGGCCCCTGTTCCTCCCAAGGGGACTTCGGTCTCTATTGAGGAGGAGATGGACATCGAGGGTGCGGGCTCGGCAGAGGAAGACGATGTCATTCATCTTTCTCCTGGGCCAAGAGGGTTCACAAGGGGAAGATGGCCCTGAGACTGCTGAAGCTGAGGCTCAGCATGTGCTTTCTGGGATGCGGGTCCTCCGGGCCAACATCTCCCGGATTCTCAGGGCGGAGGTTTGCCCACCGCCTCAGCATCGTCGGCGCCTGAATCCACCATCCTTCTGGGTTCCCTGGTGGCTCCTCGGGCTTCCGTTCGCTCAGATCGGTCTCTGCCAGAAGGCAATATCATGTCTTCGGTTCTGGCCACGGCCCGGGCTCCGGTTTTAGAGAAGGACTCCTTCTCTACCCGTGCTCTCGGGTTTGTCGGTCTGCAGCTCAGTGTTGGTGAAGTGTCGGAGGCTTCAGCTTCCGACTATGCCACACATGATGGGCAGCTGGCCTCTCAACCAGCACAGCTGGAGTTGAGACAGCTGGCTGCCTGGCCCGGCAAATCAGTGGACCAGGTGGTGCTCGATCCCAAAGAGCACCACAGGATGGAGAGAATGTTGCACCTCTCCATCCAAGTTCTGTCATACATAGACTTCCTGACAGTTTGTCTATACAGGGTATCCGATTTGCCTGAGTGTCGGTTATCCGAGACAGAACAGCCGACATACAGGACACGGCAGCCTTGCAGGTTCTCTGCTCGTCAATGCCGTGTTGGCTAGGCAGTTTTCAGTTCTGAAATTCCGCCCAGTCCAGTAACCCTACCGTTTCCGCTTGTTGAATGCCCCCTTCTAGGGCTCTACCCTGTTCAGGGGAGCTCTTCCTTGGGTTCAGAAGGATATGAAGGAGGACTCGGTCGCCTCAGCACTTCTGGTGAAGAGGTTTCAGGCTGAGAAGGCCAGTGCCTCGCAGGGGTCAGTGCCTCCTAAGAAGAAGGCGAAGTCTTCGGCTGCTCAGTTTTCTGCACAGCCCAAGTCCCAACCTCACTTCAACGGCAACAAGGGGAAGGGTAGGAAGGGTAAGAAACCTCCTGGGGGCAAGAAGAAGGGTTCCTGACTATTTCTGCTTCTTGGCCGCGAAAGGCGAAGGGTATGGCCGGGTGGACGGTGGTTCTCCTTTCCCGGGCTCATGTCCTTCTCCTGCAGGCTCGGGCTCATGTGGGCAGACGATTCTCTGGTCTGGCAGGGGCTCGATCTGCCCCATCCGGAACTCCCTGTGGGCGGACGTCTCTCTGCTTTCCTTTCCTAGTGGCAGGATATTACAGAGGACGCTTGGGCTTTTGTCGGTGGTCAGGGAGGGTCTAGGTATTCCCCTTCTTCAGGATTCGTCCCTCGCCTCCTGGCCGTTTTTGTTTCTTTCCTCCTCCCGGGGATTCAGAAAGGGCACGGGTGCTCCAGGAGGAAGTAGGGACCATGCTGCCAAGGCAGAGATGCCCTTGGGGCTCACGACAGCTCCTTTGGTGTTCACCAAGTTGCTGCTGGTGTTTCCTTCACTCCTGCAGAATAGACGTCCACATCTATTTCGAAGACTCCCTCATGCCTCTTTTGGTGTGGGAATCATTAGTGAAGGACACTCGTCTGGTCCTGAAACTCTTGCTCAGAGTCGGCTTCATTCCTTCCAGAGAGAAGTCAGAGGTTCCTTCATATTAGGACTTCTTCTTCCTGGGGAACCATTTTGACATGGTTCGGGGCTTAGCCCTTCCACCTCTGGAGAAGTTTGAGAAGGTCAGGGCTCTGGCTATGACTTTCATCACTTGGTCGCTTGTCCAGGTACATTGGTTCCTCAGTTTTCTGGGGTATCTCAACTCCTTGGCATATGTGGTCCCCCTAGGGAGGATTCACATCGGATCTCTCCAGATGTTCCTCCTGTCTGACTGGGTTCCGTCATCCAGGAGGCCTGGATCCCGCTTACCCAGTCGGTCAGGGAGTTCTCTTGCTGGTGGACCATTCAGGAGAACGTTTTCCACGGGGTACCTCTGACCAAGCCTATCCCCTCTATGATCCTGTTCATGGACGCGTTCATGACAGGAATGTGAGCTTACCTCGATGGGGGAGTGGTCTGGCGAATAACTCTCGGAGCACATCAGTGTACTCGAGATGAGACTGTTCATTTGGCTCTGCAGTCCTTTAGGGGTATCCTGCAGTCCAAAGTGTGGCTACCGACAACAGTTGTCGCGTATCTGGAGAGACAGGGGCCACCAGGTCTCATGTCCTGTGTGCCCTCTCCATCCACATCCATCTTCTCTGCCAGGACATGCAGTTGACCATAGCGGTCAAACATCTTTCTGGCAGGCTGAGTGTGTTGGTGGCCACTCTCCAGGCGCCACCAGCCGGTGTTGACGGAATGGCAGCTGTGTCCCTTGATTTTCAAGGGGAATTGTCAGGCGTGGGACAGACCTATTATAGACCTGTTTGCCACTTCCCTGAACAACCAGCTGCTAACCTTCGTCTCCCCGGTCCCAGACCGTAAGGCGTGGGCTGTGGACGCCCTTTCTCTGGAATAGGAAGGGACGTATGCATATGCATTCCCTCCCTTCAACCTGGTGGGCAGGGTTCTACAGAAGTTCTGGGAGCATCACTGCTCCTTACTTCTGAGAGCCCCTCTGTGGCCGAGGCAAGCTTGGTTTCAGGAGCTCTTGTCGTTTCTGGTGGAGGAGCCCTTGGCTCTCCCCACCAGACCGAATCTCCTTCGCCAGCCTTGGCCCAGAACGACACACTCTTGACCAGAGATCCTCCACCTTCACGCGCTGAGGCTATCTCTGGAAGCCACGCCAAGGCAGGCTTTTCTCAAGAGGTGTCAGATTGCATTGAGCAATCAATCAGGGCTTCCTCTTCTGCCGTCTACCAGTCACGTTGGATGATCTTCTGTGATTGGTGTGTCGGCAAGGAAGCTTATTCATTCGAAGCCTCTGCATTTGATTGCGGAATTCCTAATCTCTCTGTTTAGGTACCGCTATCTGCCACCTGGCACTATTGCTAGCTATCGTACAGCTATTGCCAGAGTTCTTGCTTGTTATGGCAGGAAGGAGATCGGTTAGTCCTCCTCTCTTTCTGCCCTAATCAGAGGCTTTGCTATGAATAGAGTTGTTTTTAGCGAAGAATCAGGTTCCGGGGTTCTCGCACGATCCCATCAGGATCCTGGCTGTGACTAGCTCGGAGGAGCGAGATAGGTTGTTTTGTCCTTGTCGGGCTCTTAGGTTTTATCTTGATAAAACCAGGGGGGGCGGGGCTCTCGATCCCGTCTGTTTTGCCCATTAAACAGGGGCAACGAGATATCTCCTCCCAGTCGGTTTCCAGGTGGGTTTGCCAGGTGATTTAGTATGCTTACGAGCATTTTGATGATCTGGCTCGGGCGAGAGTGAAAGCGCGGTCTCACGAGGTCAAGGCCCTTGCTTCATCCTGGGCCCTTCTCTCAATGAGTCCTCCTTTCAGGAGGTCATGTCTGCAGTATTCTGGCAGGGCAGGGATACCTTAACAGATTTTTATCTGTGATCCCTAGCTTCCCACTCAGAAGGCCTGTATTCATTGGACCTTTGGTGGTGGCATAGTCAGTGGCTGGGCCTCCTCGTTAGCCCCGGGCCATGTCTTTCCGTACGGCGGCATGTGGGTACACCTGCTCTTTCACAGAGAGGTCCCTTCCTTCACTTTAGCACTCTGTTCTCCCTCCCTACTACTTTGGTTGTGCTGAAGGGGCTGCCTGGCTTCTAGTCACCACTACGGTAAGACGAATTCGCATACTAAAGTTATGGTAATTATTACTGAAATGAAATTGAGGTTTTTTAATGTAAAACCAATTTTCATGATGTAATACTTACCATAACTTTATGGAGTCCCACCCTATCCTCCCCTCTTCCTTATCTGCCTGGCTGCCCCTCTGTGGGGTTTACGCCATAAAGGTTATTAGAGGAAGGGAGATCACTCTGCGTTCCTGCCGTGATGGCTCATGGATCGTAGGGAGGGCGGGATTGTTTTTCTTTTGAATCTTTTGTTGTTGGGATACAAAGATGGGTGTAGGTACTGTATTTGCATACTAAAGTTATGGTAAGTATTACATCATGAAAATTGGTTTTACATTAAAAAACCTCAAGATTGTGTGGTGATTGAAACAACTGTCGGCATTTTTATACCAGTTACATGCAGTAACTATAAAACGCCACATGTACATGGGAATGCTTACAACATTTCGAGGATATTTGGTACAAGTCTCTTGCTCAAATCGGAGTCTTATATCACTGATTTAAATGTATTAGTCGACAAACTTCTATTTCTCGATACGCGTAAATCGTCACTGAATGCCATCTACTGGAAAGGTCGTCTGAAAACATCTTGGGAAACTAGAAAATGAAAACGGTTTTTGTTAAGAATGATTCAATCAAATTACAATCACATAGAATTCCAATATTTAAATATATTAAAAATATATATCCTTCCATATCCTATCGTATTTATATATCATGAACACACAGAAATCGTAATGTTAAAGATATCCAAAGACATTATAGAATATACATATATCTTTTTAATGTATAATGATGCGTCATAAAAACAGATCTAACCAAACAGTGACTAGTGGCTTATTAGACATGATAATTAAATACATAATGATTAGTTACATGTCATAGGAGGAGTGAGGAGAGGGATGGAGGCAGGGCGTTATGGTTGGGGTGGGGATCTGTTATTATACCAATCTGACATCAGTGCAGTATGCTTTATAATTACTTATTCAAATTATTAATCTGCAATGTAGATTGATAAATCCTAGGTATGTAGTTATGTACAAACAGGACTCACTGCCGGACTGGGAAAGATGTGTAGACAGATTCTTTACAGACATACCAAATTGAAAGAAGCACAACGAGGTTGAAACTAGTTTTTAAAATGTTTCAGTCGACATATTGTGTATACCACACATATAACATGTAACTGGGACGATTAGTGTGAAAATCGGTGACATCTACTCATAGCTTCTCCAAGCACACTCACACACACATATATGTAATACATATATTGCGGATTACAATTTGAAGTCTTTGTGTTCTTTTAGTTACAAACATGTACTCTGTAACTGTGTCTTTATTTTCACCATATATTTAGATGATATTGGTATCGCATATTTAGCCAAATATATTGCTTAATATAAGGAACTATATTGTGTCCAGGATTTAAACCGTGTCCATTCCTTTGTTATATACACAAACGTATATTATATATCTGTTACCGAGTAGGAATATCTTGGTCATTTTATCACAATGACCAATGGAATTGTTCGTACATAGGGACAGCCAATCAGATACATATAAAAATTGCACGTTTTGCTGCAGTGAAAACAAATTGGCGCATTTTTCATTAGGGTAAAAATGTCCGGAGGAGCTGCCTCTGTGGATAAGGTATGTGTCAAATGTGTTACTTCTCAGCAACTTACACATGTATTACGTATATAATTATTATAAAGATTGATATAAATGTTGTTGTGAACGTCGTAGCATTGAAATCGCTTCCACAAACTAAAATATGTACAATCTGTAAAACCTTCTATCAATCAAGGTCATTCACACCTAAGAGGTCGTATGGTTGATATTAATTCCATTTTCTAATCGTATCAAAATGCAAATTTTACACACACAATGGGAAATTATTTTTTTTTTTTTTTTTTTTTTTTTTTTGTTTTGTTTTTTTTTTTTTGTTTTTTGTTTGGTTTGGTTTTTTAATTAACTGGTGGAATCTTCAGTATTTGTACTGCCATGTTTACCATATTTCAAGTTTCATAATATGATTGCATTTGTTAGTTGGAGTTTGAAAAGTATCATTTTGACGTTGTGTAAATAAGGGAAATAACTCGTGCCGATCATTACTCAACTGAATATTTTTTTTTATAAATACATCTATACACATACATTTTTTTTTTATTTTCTTTACATATTTATTTGATTCCAAGTCGAAACATGCTTGCATTTTTTTTTTTTTTTTATTAAAAGAAAAATTCCAGAGATTATTTATTTTTATATTGTATTTTTATTATATTTTTTTAAGTAGTTAAATATATGTAAGTGTTAATTTCCTTACTTTATAAACACATGTAATTCAGAAATGAACGGGCTAATGCTAAAATTAAATTTGATTTGTTGTTTGAAAAGTTATTTCAATACTGAATCCAACCTTTATATCTATATATGTATAGTTTTGGTATAGATCTTGGGTTGTCTCCCCTTGTAAAATATTTCCATTGTTTTAATGTTTTAATGTTCACTAATAACCGCTAAGCTATATTACTTTCCCCATACTCCTACACTTTGGAATGCAAAAATTACTAAAATAAGAGAACCAGAGGCTATTTTTCTTAATTTTAAGCGATTTTATATCTTCTTTAACTCTTATTTCAAATTTGACGACAATAATGTGAACAAATCAAAATAGGTAAAAAAAAAAAATAATAACAAAATACACACAACCATATATTTATCGCTAACAAGCCAAATGATAAATAGCTCTATGATGAAGTTGACTAAATAGAACCTTTGAAATATCCAAGATGTTGCAATTTCTATCCTATCAATATGAGGATTTAGACAAATCGGCAGGACTTTATACCTACTTCTTTATTTTGAATGTATTGCAAAGTAATAGTCCTTACTTATTATAATTATATTTGTAGTTGAGGAAAGTAAATAAGGTGTACACAGCATTTCAGATAGATACAAGTGTAAGTAATTACAT
>NW_026783019.1:0-30073 GCF_031769215.1 Ylistrum balloti
GTACTGTACCGTAAATAGATCTAGGAATCTATCTGGGTAATATATCGATTTTACTTTAAAATATCTGTCACTGTCCGCGCTATTGTAGGTCTAGCTCTTTCAAATTTCTGATCGGAGATAATTTATAAGTACCCCAACGGCCAAAGGCCAGAGTATGAAATCGTACGGGAACTCTACAGCTATGCTAATTTTAAGGTTTACATGTGAAGTTAATATATATAGTTTTAGCTTAATTTTAGTTTTTGTCTTTCTGACATGATGTCTCGTTGATTCTGTTGAAGAGTGATGCATGTGAACGATTACAATATGAAGATTAGGAATAATGAAGATGTCAATTAAAATCTGATTCCCGGAAAGTATTTTAATAAAGATTAGGATAAACCTAGCAAAGTGTTAGGTCCCAGTGTGAATGTGTAAAGTTCCAGTGTGAATGTGTAAAGTCCCAGTGTGAATGTGTAAAGTATTATTGGTACAATTGAACTTTTTGATATATGTACTGTATTTGTTCATCTCAGAAATTTCAGTATTATGTCAACTGCGTCCACTTTCAGTTCAACACTTTTGATTCATCAATTTTACCCAGCCCTAGGCTCAATATTTGTCATTAATTGTCGACTGTTTTTTAGAGTTTTGTTTTCATGGTGAATGGAATGAAATGAGATAAATAGTCTAACCAATACCCCTCGAGAGCTAATTAGACATTGCAGTATTATCATTTTGGGCCTAATTAAAAGTCAAATTGCAACTTTTAAGAAACTCAAGTGACTGTAAGTACAACAATAAGATGTCAATAATCAATGAAATTGATTAATTGAGAAAACATTTTCTTAGTACAGTTAACCAGGCTTTGTAGTGGTTTGTTCAGAACTGTAGTTCTGGTTAAGTAACCATTAATTGTGTCCTTTCAGTTACAATGACATACATTTTTGAAATACCTCTACTGTAGCTAAATATGGCATTTGTAATAGACAGCCAACATTAATTTTGTGATAGACATAGCCAAATTTAATTTTAGGATCAGTTAGGACAGCTACTGTTTGTAACAGGCATGGGTTCAATTACATGATGATGTAATTAATGAAATTACAATTACATTATGAAAATGGCATTGCCATTGCATGACGGTCCAATGTAATTAATTAAATTACACATTACCTTTCAAGTCATAATGATTTTTGAAATACAAACGTCAAAATAAATTATCATACTGCACAGATTTATCTCATGAATTTAACTTTATGATTCAATCTCTGTATGACCATGGTCAAGATATTCTTATTTTCTAGCTGTCCATCACTTCATAATTTGACAGTCCTGAATGTCAAAACAATTAATTATATTTAATATAGACTCCTATTGGGAAGTTCAAGACTATAAGCTTATACAGAAGTGTATATTTCTTGCACATAATCATAGCAATAAAGAAATATAGTTATTTATTTGCTTTACTCTCTTTCAGCAGGTGGATGTCCCTGAAGAAATGAAATCTGGAATGGTAGAAGGTATCTCTTGATTATTTTAACTTGGAATTGGCCATTGTGACCAACAATGGATTTTAGGACCTTATGGTGGAGAAAAACGTCCTTCTTTCCGACCTCCAATTAGATGTTGAAGATGGTTAATCACTTGAGGATATGCTAACAACCATGTTGCCTTTTAAGGTCACAGTACTCTCTAAAGGCGGCAATATAATTACCATCACAAAAGAAGAATCAACAAATGGCAGAAACTAAAAAAATGTGGAAAAGATCATTGTATGCTGCATTTGTAGTAAATTTCTTTACAATCTTCAATTTACTTAAGTAGAAAGATTCACTAGTTATACCAAGTTTATGTAGAAAGGCTCACTGTATACTGAGTTTGTAGTGTACATAGAAAGGTTTGCTTATTTTTTTTCTGAGTTATGTATATACAATATATAAAAAAACTTTTTGTAGAAAAGATCACCGCATACTGAGTTTGTTGTTTACAAATGTGTAGAAAAGATCGCTGTATACCGAGTTTATAGTTTACAATTGTCTAGAAAAATCACTGTATACTGAACATAATACAACTTCTGTTTAAAACCTTCATTTAAACTTAGACATGTATTTTTTTTTTATTTATCTTAAAAGTCTACCTACAACAATTTTGTGTATGCAATCTTATACTAGGATATTGACATGACACGATTACATTGCTGATCAAAGCATGGAAAGTATACTGAATAAAGAAAACAAGATATAAGCATCTTTATCATGTTTTTATTTTTATTATTATCATTATTATTTTTCCATGATGTCTGTCCACATGGAATTTGTAAGCACTCTTGTGCATTCTTATACCACCAAAAGGGTGGGTAAATCGAATCAAGTTGTCTATCTGTCCATCCATCTGTTTGTCTGTCTGTAGACACATCTTGTCTAGACAACTCCAATGAAACTACAGTAATATTTGGGACAATGTGTAGATGTACATGCACCATTTTCCCCTGGAAATATTAATTTCCATGGCATCTGGTCAATATAGACAGGTTTTGCATGTGGGTCAACTTCTAAACCTGTGGACCAATTTCAACAAAACTTCGCAGGAATATTAGGGAACATGTGCACATGCCGCTGTGTTTCAGAGGATGTTTTTTTGCAAAAGGTCACCATGGGGAGATAACTAAGGCTGTGGGTGATGGGGGTATTAGTTATCATTTGGATTACAGTTTCAGTTATCCCTGGGCAATGTGGAGAGGATATAGTAATGATTTTGAGGATTGAATGTAGAGGTCACAGTACTTGCATAAGTACTATATGATTACCTTGTAAACGCATTGAGACCAAGACAGTTAGTATACCTTTATCAAATTTGGAACATGTATCCCTTGTGAGGAGAAGTCGGTTTCTTTAGAAATTCAGGGTCAGATATCAAAGATCAAGGTCACAGTCAAAAAACGGATAGTTGCATGGGGGTGTTTTTCCATTGTATTACCCTCGTTTTTCTATCAAATTTCACAACCTAAAAGATATTCACATCTTGTAAATTTCAAGGTTCAAGGTCACTGTAAGGATGTTAAAAAAAATGATAATACAAGAGGAATAAAATATCTTGTGACAAGTTTTAGAGAACAAAGAATATATAAACATGAAAAATTGGAACAAAGTCAATATCTACTTGAAGATTCCCAGAAAAAGTACAAGGAGAATAAGACCAGGTTTTCTGGAAGAATAGGCATCTTCTGTTTTAAGTTATGGTGACAAGTCATGTTTGTTTTAGAAAATTGGCACTCTTATGCAGTCATTTACAAACAATCTGGAAAATGAAGCTGTCCAATATTTGTATGTAGCATGTTATTTGCATGATGGTCTAACTAATGGTCTTAAACCAATAGGATACACAGTCTTTAAAGTGATAATATGGTGTCCATGATCAACATTCCCTACAATGTATCCAAAGAAATGGACAACTTCCCTATCATTGCATCTTGGAGCCTACTTGGGACATGTATTACATAAGTAATACTACTATGCTTGTTATTTCTGATATCTGCTGGTCATTTTTTATGGGCTGCAATGATTTACTGATTGCATATAGTTGGTTTCAGTATATAGCAAGCTAATAACAAAGAATTTATTTTTTAATGGTCTTAGCATACCAGTACTTTCAGTACTTTGATTTCTATATCTATGTGGAGTTTACAAAACTGAAAACATTTGAACTTTTGGTCATTAATAATCTGCAATATATCAACCATCACGTACGTGTATAAATACGCCATAATACCATTAGCATTGTCTTAAAGTTATATTCATTATAATTAATTAATAAACATACATCTAAATGACTTAAAATCAATGCGACATATTCGAAGGTTACATAAATGATAAAAGTCATGAAAAGTAAGATAATAAATTTGTATTGCAATATTAAGTTCCACTATTGCACTGTAATCATATGGCATCGGATTAAATTACCTTTACATTACAATGTTCTTGTTAGACTTTCAGGTCACATAAGGCCGCCAAGTCTCCAGTGACCTATTGTTATCGCCTTTTGTCTGTCGTCGTGTGTTTTCCATCGTGCATCGTCTGTTGAAACCATTTTACATTTTGGACGCCTCAGTAACATAAAGTCTAGATATTTGATCATGGAATTGTGGCATGTACAGATGAACGGCTATCAAATTTGGTCAAATAAATGACCTTGACCCACTCTCAAGGTTACAGGTATCAAATATCTTAAAATCATCAAACGACTTCTCAGCAACCGAAAGGCCAAGGGGTCTGATAATGTGCATGTACAATGTAGCAGCGAGGGATTAAGGTCTACCAACTTGTTCAAGTGAATGACCTTGACCCACTTTGAAGGTCACAGGGGTCAAACGTTCGAATATTTTTATTTCTTTTCCGTTGGAATTACAAAATAGGATGCAATTTCATTGTCAAGTAGGTTCAGTGTTTTGTAAACTTTACCGCAGGATCTTAAGAGTTGAATTTGGTCACATTTCTGCAATATCCTTTGAATCAACACTTACTACAAGCAATACTCTGCAGGCTTTAATCTGTATGCTAGATATTGGATAAGGCTATTTTTGTAAGTTTTTGCTTGGCATTTGTTAAAGACAAAAATTTAACAAAGGTGACTCAGGCATTTTTATCACAAACAATTGTAAAGAGATTCAGGACACCTTTTGTGTTTTCAGAGAAACAGTGGAGATACAAATGGTTTACAGAAAATTAACTTTCCTTTTGGGATCAACAGGATTTTTTGCACCTGGTAACTAGATTTAATTTTGAAACACTTTTTGAAAAAGATATTAGCTAATTTACTTAATTTAAGTCCCGAAAACAACTGATTGGTATCATACTTGTATAAACGGGTAAGCTGATAATTACAGTAATGAATTACTTGCTAAATCTGACTTCATTTTGTAGATCGGGGATGAAATATTCTACCTTTGCCTACTTGCTTGTCTACTATTTACCATGGTCATCATTTTCATCTTAGAATGGACATCTACATAAAGAATGCATACTTATAATGAACATGCTATGTTAATTATCACTCCATGTAACTGTTTTAGAATGGTTAATCAATATTAAAATAAACTTAACAATAATTAGATCGTGTCGTTTCTTTTATTTCTCTGCAATACGTATATGCACTGTACTAATTCTGAAAAGCAACACATAATATTTGCTTAAAACCGATATAATGACAAAGGAAATGAATGTTTAATTGAATAAATGATACTTTTATTTGTAAGTATTCTACGAAACAGGATTACATAAAGCTACAATATATAGAAACATATTGTGCTTAACATCAGCAAAACATCAAACAAAACAAGAAATCTGATTTCCCCAGCAGAGGATTTTCAAAGAATTTGAAATTTTCGCTTTTATCTAAATACCTGAACTGAACAGTTACGGAGTCGTACTCATGGGCAATGTGACAAATGTCACATATAATTCGCTAAACAGCAACAGGGCTGTTATCACGGAGATTATTTATTAAGTAGTGACACTAAACAGAGACCGTGGTTGTGTTATGGTAACGACTTAATGCTCTACAGACCGGTTCATTTCTTTACCCTGTTGAACACAAACCACCACAGGTAGAGCGAGTAGAACTAAACAAAACTTCAGGGATATTCCACATACTGACCAACTAGTTCTATATTTAGATTTTTATTTGAGAGTCTTTGTGTTTATATTCCTTAGTAAATTTATAGCTGTCAGTTCGGTCGACAGTGCATTGTTGCTACAGTACAGTGTGGAGTCATGCTGGACCTATGTCACGTAAGTAAAATGTCACCATAACCTAAAACATGCATGTGTAGCGTCATTCCTCTCATACTAAATATACATGTAGGTGTATTTCAAACCGGGTACGTCACATCTTCGCTGCTGCACATGTACGCGTGTGTGCTGCTAATATACAAATGTACATGTGGCTCCGTTGAAAATATTAGGCGACGGGGTCAATAACGTTGGATATTTAGATTTTTCACGGGGAACAATCAGTAACACCGAAATTTGGCGCTTTCCATTTTTAGGTACACGTAAATGTACATTGATAGAGTGTCAATTCGCTCTGTAATACACGTTCTATATCAAATATTACTCCCATTATCTAAACTCGCTTAAATACTGTATAACCTTTCATGTAAGATCACACAAAAATGGATTTTGAGAACTTGTATATTTAGAATGACGGCTAAGTATACACATGTTGTCGGACCGAACGGTGGCCGAACGAGGCCGGACCACAGGGATTAAGCACGAATTCTCGACCCATGGTCCAAATATAGCTCGAACGAACGAACGAACGACCGGAAAGGTCATTGTTAAACGTTTTTCCCTGGATGTTCATTCAATCTTACCTTGCACCAGACAGCTAATGAGATAAAATCCCGATATAAAAACGTCATGAGTACGAGTACAGCGCGTGACCACCCGGTGTTACAGCTCAAGGCTACCTGTAGTGTTACCTGTGCAGCTGTAGATATGCAGCTCTACCTATATTTTATCATTCATTTAACTGAATAAAAGTTATTTTGAAAACAAGGGGAACGTATAGCTGAGAGTTCATCTTTTTATACCCTTTCTTTCTAGTTGAATGAATACGTTATCTTCGAATATAATTAGACTTGAATGTACAATCTATACATGTTTGTCAGTGTCTTTCATATTCTAGTTGTATTTACAGTTATCATTTCTTTACAAATGTATTTTTATGAAAACTTTATGTAATACATATTTTTGGTTATCAAACTGAACTAAAATACTTTTTAATACATTCATCCATATTTCTCGCACACTCTCCTCTCCTTATTCTTACTTATTAATTGACACATTTTAGTTTTTCACCTATAGTATGTACGTATATCACATATTTTGAATTAATTAATTAATTAAAATAATTAAAAGAAATGTTAGAATTCTTATACAAGACATTTTCTACAAAATACAGCAATAAGTGTTGCAATGTGAACGTGATTCGTGATACAACTGCAATCAGCATCCCCACCATAAGAGATGGGCGTGGTGTGTGAGGATTTTCATCAATATATTGAATATTTACAGCGGGTAAAGATCTTCGAAGTTATATATTCAGGTATGACGGGAATAATCTACACAAATATATAAAGAGTATGGTTGTTCACTGGGTGTGTTTCTCACTGAACAGCCCATGTCACATTGAGGCGGGATCTCTATGTAGAAGCCTTTGACTATCTCGCTGAACACCATGTCCTGCCACGTATGATATTAAGAGTTATTGTAAAGAGCCGTGCAAAGCTATTTAGCCACGATAGTACTGCGGGCTGAAGGCGGGCGGAGGGGGAAGGGAAGACGGGATGATAATTTAGCTTCGACTCGGGTAGGGATCACACCACCAACCTCTTATCTGTGCCCAAGGTCCGAAGTTTACCGACTTGTAATTTGCTTAAACTCAAAAATTATTTAAACGATGCCAATCTTCCATATGAACAAAAGAAAATCAACATGGAGACATTAAAAAAGTACAATGAAGAAAAGTGGCCTGGGAGTACGAACATCTTGAAAGGATGTTTTAACAAGCTTAAGTATTATTTCAATCGTACTCTAACCTCACCTTTGTTCTTACAGAGTTGCTCGTAAAGATGGCCGGATTCCTGGCTTTATATGTGGTATCGCTGATAGTCGCACCTGTTGCAAGCCAGTTTGCACCTATTGTTGTCACTCCGTCCGGACCAATCAAAGGCGTAATCGTCCCAGCACTTGGACAAAATGTTTTGCAGTTTCGAAACATACCATATGCAAAACCTCCGATAGGTGAGCTGAGGTTTAGAAAACCGGTGCCAATCGAACCGTGGACAGAGCCATTGGACGGTACAGCATTCGGACCGTCTTGTATACAGTATAAAGAGCTACTTGCCGGCGTGTGGGAAGGACTCGAGAATCAAGAGCTGTCTGAAGACTGTCTGCAACTTAATGTGTTTGTTCCACGCGCCATAACTACATCTGAGAAAAAGGCTGTGATGGTTATGATCCACGGTGGGTCGTTTTTGATAGGACAGGCCGCTGCTGATGACCCTTCCTACCTGGCACTAAAGGATGTCATTGTCGTCAGCATCAACTATCGTCTGGGCATATTTGGTTTCCTTAGTACTGGAGATAATGTGATTCCGGGCAACTTTGCAATCTGGGATATGATAGAATCCCTCAGGTGGATTAACCGGAATATTGCGTCTTTCGGTGGAGATCCGGACAAAGTGACCATATTTGGTGAGTCTGCTGGAGGTTTTGCGGTATCGACACTAGCAGTCATTCCTAGCATAAAAGGTCTCTTTCATCGCATCATTGCACAGAGTGGCGCCGTGACCAGCTTGATGGCTTTTTCCAGAGATCCATTAAGAGTAACGAAAGCGATGGCTCAACAACTGAAATGTATTCCAGACACTGATGCTGCAATAGACAACACTGTGCTAACGGAATGCTTCCAAAAGAAGACCGCAGACGAATTATTAGAGGCCCAGATGGACCCTACTCTGAACGTCGAATACTTTGGATACTTTTCGTTACGGTCAGTACTCTGGCCGGTTGTCGATGGTGAATTGTTTTTTGAGGAGCCGACTGAAAGCCTTAGGAATCTCAACTCAGACGTGTCTGTTTTCTATAGGTCCTTGGATGTGATAGCGGGAACTACAAGCAACGAAGGGTCGCTCACTATGTACATGTTCAATGACCATCAGAAATCCCTGCAGTTTGATATAGAACAAGGATTGCCGACCCGTGTACTTTGCGAGGTCCTAGGACCAGCCGTAGCCAGGGATATGTATGGAGATGAGTTACTCTCTGATGCCATTTGCAAGGAGTACAGTTCAGACGACCCACTGCAACAAAGTAAAAATATCAACTATTTGTACGAGGATTCGTGTTTTGTAGCACCAGCGTTACAACTTGTTGAATTCCATGCTCAGGACAGGACATCTTCAAATACATATCATTACGTGTACAGTCAGCCACTGAATTTTACTTACTTATTCCCACTACCAGCCTGGATGGACGGGATGGGTGCTGGACATGCAATGGAACTTCCTTACCTGTTTGGTCCAGCTAGTCAACAAGATGAGTCGCTAACTACGGAGGAAGGGAGAGCCTTTACGGATGTTTTAGTGTCATACTGGACAAACTTTGCAAAAACGGGGTAAGCACATCCATTTATTACAAAAATCGTGCTAAAAAAGTCTTACTTTTCCCTAATCACTCTTTCTGAAATAATGTCTTTAAAAATATTAGATAACCCACGAGAATGAAAGCAAACCCTCCCCCACCCCCCACCCCCCAAAAAACCCCTCTTTTCCGTTTGCCTATAATTGTAGGTCATTAAAGACATGTTCATCGTTATAGTGTTTAGTATCTCTTTACACTCAGGTGTGATACCTGGATTTAATTATACGTTCTAGACTTCATCTGTTGTGTGTGTGTTTATATTTATCATACTGATGCTCAATTTTTATTTTCGTATTTAGCAATCCGAACGGCGTTGGTCTGGTGCCGTGGGAGAAATTCAGCATTAACACTAGGGACTATCTGGAACTCAAATTCAAGCCCGTGCAAGGACAGAACCTTTATGAAAGAAGGATGAACTTCTTGTTACACGATCTTCCTAACATGGTTCAAAACAAAGCCAAAACAGAGCTGTGATCCTTCTTTCACGCATGATCTCAACCAAGAATATCTCAATAAGTAACTGCAATATTTTGTAATAAAAAATTTGCCAATTTGTTGTCTTTTCCGGAAATAAGTCACAAATATGCATTTGTGCAAAATTCTCATTTTACTTTCACACAATACAATTGTCACAGTATTGTAATCTTATTTTCTAATCATGTATCGGTACCTGTAAAATGTATATAGATAGATATGATGCTTCAAGTTTGAATAAATGATTTGGTTTGAACTAGGTCATTAATTACCAATGATTATTATTTATCACATAATCTGTGTGTCATCCAGTGAATTTGCCCATGAACTTCTGTGCTTTTGTCACTAATGTAATTTAACCTGGAGTGTTTGTCTTTGACTGTACCACTCCGAAATCGATTATCATGTCCTTCGTGTAATATGGACCATGGCGTTACGTCAATGAAAAACAAAAATGACAAAAATTGCTGCCGTCATTTGATTTTGTCTTTCACATTTTTTTCCTTTCGTTTTTTTTTTTTTTACTTAAAATCTTTCTTGAATATGTGATAAAACGTGTCCTCAATCTGTTTCCATCTCATTTAAGATTTTATGATTTTGCTCGTCAATGCTCACAAAAATAAGTCTTAGAGATCCCTTATATTACACTATACCAAGTAACGCAGGCACCAATGAGAGACAGAGAATGATACACAGTGCTATGTGAGATAGTTTATCAAAAACGGTACCAATATGAGAAAGTATATGATGTACGTTAATAATTTGATTAAGTAGATTGTGAGATAGCGTGTAATACACGGTAATATTGTGAGATAGCGTGTAATACACGGTATTATTTTGAGATAGTGTTTGATGCACGATATTATTGTGAGATAGCGTGTAATACACGGTATTATTTTGAGATAGTGCTTCATGCACGATATTATTTTGAGATAGTGTTTGATGCACGATATCGTTGTGAGATAGTGTTTCATGCACGATATCATTGTGAGATAGTGCTTAATGCACGATATCATTGTGAGATAGTGATATCATTGTGAGATAGTGCTTCATGCACGATATCATTATGGGGTAGTGCTTCATGCACGATATCATTGTGAGATAGTGCTTCATGCACGATATCATTGTGAGATAGTGCTTCATGCACGATATCATTGTGAGATAGTGCATGATGCACGATATCATTGTGAGATAGTGCATGATGCATGATATCATTGTGAGATAGTGCTTCATGCACGATATCATTGTGAGATAGTGCTTCATGCACGATATCATTGTGAGATAGTGCATGATGCATGATATCATTATGGGGTAGTGCTTCATGCACGATATCATTGTGAGATAGTGCTTCATGCACGATATCATTGTGAGATAGTGCGAGATAGTGCTTCATGCACGATATCATTTTGAGATAGTGCATGATGCATGATATCATTGTGAGATAGTGCTTCATGCACGATATCATTGTGAGATAGTGCATGATGCACGATATCATTGTGAGATAGTGCATGATGCACGATATCATTGTGAGATAGTGCTTCATGCACGATATCATTGTGAGATAGTGCTTCATGCACGATATCATTGTGAGATAGTGCTTCATGCACGATATCATTGTGAGATAGTGCTTCATGCACGATATCATTGTGAGATAGTGCTTCATGCACGATATCATTGTGAGATAGTGCACGATATCTGAGATCATGCACGATATCATTGTGAGATAGTGCTTCATGCACGATATCATTGTGAGATAGTGCTTCATGCACGATATCATTGTGAGATAGTGCTTCATGCACGATATCATTGTGAGATAGTGCTTCATGCACGATATCAGTGTGAGATAGTGCTTCTAATTGTGAGATAGTGCTTCATGCACGATATCAGTGTGAGATAGTGCTTCATGCACGATATCATTGTGAGATAGTGCTTTGCATGATATCATTTGTGAGATAGTGCTTCATGCACGATATCATTGTGAGATAGTGCTTCATGCACGATATCATTGTGAGATAGTGCTTCATGCACGATATCATTGTGAGATAGTGCTTCATGCACGATATCATTGTGAGATAGTGCTTCATGCACGATATCATTGTGAGATAGTGCATGATGCACGATATCATGCACGATATCATTGTGAGATAGTGCTTCATGCACGATATCATTGTGAGATAGTGCTTCATGCACGATATCATTGTGAGATAGTGCTATCATGCACGATATCATTGTGAGAGTAGTGCACGATATCATGCACGATATCATTGTGAGATAGTGCTTCATGCACGATATCATTGTGAGATAGTGCTTCATGCACGATATCATTGTGAGATAGTGCTTCATGCACGATATCATTGTGAGATAGTGCTTCATGCACGATATCATTGTGAGATAGTGCTTCATGCACGATATCATTGTGAGATAGTGCTTCATGCACGATATCATTGTGAGATAGTGCTTCATGCACGATATCATTTTGAGATAGTGCTTCATGCACGATATCATTGTGAGATAGTGCTTCATGCATGATATCATTATGGGGTAGTGCTTCATGCACGATATCATTGTGAGATAGTGCTTCATGCACGATATCATTGTGAGATAGTGCTTCATGCACGATATCATTGTGAGATAGTGCTTCATGCACGATATCATTGTGAGATAGTGCTTCATGCACGATATCATTGTGAGATAGTGCTTCATGCACGATATCATTGTGAGATAGTGCTTCATGCACGATATCATTGTGAGATAGTGCTTCTCATTGTGAGATAGTGCTTCATTGTGAGATAGTGCTTCATGCACGAGTGCTTGATGCACGATATCATTGTGAGATAGTGCTTCATGCACGATATCATTGTGAGATAGTGCTTCATGCACGATATCATTGTGAGATAGTGCTTCATGCACGATATCATTGTGAGATAGTGCTTCATGCACGATATCATTGTGAGATAGTGCTTCATGCACGATATCATTGTGAGATAGTGCTTCATGCACGATATCATTGTGAGATAGTGCTTCATGCACGATATCATTGTGAGATAGTGCTTCATGCACGATATCATTGTGAGATAGTGCTTGATGCACGATATCATTGTGAGATAGTGCTTCATGCACGATATCATTGTGAGATAGTGCTTCATGCACGATATCATTGTGAGATAGTGCTTCATGCACGATATCATTGTGAGATAGTGCTTCATGCACGATATCATTGTGCGATAGTGCTTCATGCACGATATCATTGTGAGATAGTGCTTCATGCACGATATCATTGTGAGATAGTGCTTCATGCACGATATCATTGTGAGATAGTGCTTCATGCACGATATCATTGTGAGATAGTGCTTCATGCACGATATCATTGTGCATTGTGAGATTCATGACGATATCAGTGAGATATGCATTGTGATAGTGCTTCATGCACGATATCATTGTGAGATAGTGCTTCATGCACGATATCATTGTGAGATAGTGCTTCATGCACGATATCATTGTGAGATAGTGCTTCATGCACGATATCATTGTGAGATAGTGCTTCATGCACGATATCATTGTGAGATAGTGCTTCATGCACGATATCATTGTGAGATAGTGCTTCATGCACGATATCATTGTGAGATAGTGCTTCATGCACGATATCATTGTGAGATAGTGCTTCTCATTGTGAGATAGTGCTTCATGCACGATATCATTGTGAGATACTGCTTCATGCACGATATCATTGTGAGATAGTGCTTCATGCACGATATCATTGTGAGATATCATTGTGAGATAGTGCTGCATGCACGATATCATTGTGAGATAGTGCTTCATGCACGATATCATTGTGAGATAGTGCTTCATGCACGATATTATTTTGAGATAGTGCAAGATGCACGATATCATTATGAGATAGTGCTTCATGCATGATATCATTATGGGGTAGTGCTTCATGCACGATATCATTGTGAGATAGTGCTTCATGCACGATATCATTGTGAGATAGTGCTTCATGCACGATATCATTGTGAGATAGTGCTTCATGCACGATATCATTGTGAGATAGTGCTTCATGCACGATATCATTGTGAGATAGTGCTTCATGCACGATATCATTGTGAGATAGTGCTTCATGCACGATATCATTGTGAGATAGTGCTTCATGCACGATATCATTGTGAGATAGTGCTTCATGCACGATATCATTGTGAGATAGTGCTTCATGCATGATATCATTGTGAGATAGTGCTTCATGCACGATATCATTGTGAGAAAATGCTTCATGCACGATATTATTGTGAGATAGTGCTTCATGCACGATATTATTGTGAGATTTTTAAAGACTTGTGAATGACTGTTATATCCGATGAAGTTTGGAACTGTGTTTCCGCATGGCGTCCGTCACCAAGCAAAATTGAGCGTAACATCAAAATCAGGTAAACATGTTTAAGTTTCAATAGTCTGATTTTCAAGCAATGTTGCAAGATAAATAGAATACATGGTACATGGTTAGTGTCTTAAAATATAAGCTGCATTTTGGCTGGGACAGACAGACAAAAGTGGCCCGAAGGTGGCTCGCCACTTTTGTCTCTATATATGTGCATCGTATTGATCAAATTGCACATGCTTTTGGGCAGTGCCGATATACTAGTCTTCTCTGTTAAAGTGTAGTCTGAGTGTTTTAATATATTTCGGTATGAAATACGTCCGAATTCTTAAAAGCAATTAGGAATATATAAATTTCATTTCGTTATATTTTAATCATGGCGTGGGGCTATAAGCGCGGTTAGGTTTACGCGCGTGCTCACGTGCTGGGCGAGTTTAGTGTGGTCACACCTGTAGGATTTTTACCTGTTCTGATCATCGACGAGACTGTTACACAACAATACGGACGTATTTTGCACAATGAGCGAGGAACGGATAGAACATGTCAATTCTGGGAATGGTTCTGAACATTCTAGCAATAATTTGTCTACGGAGGACGCTCTCTCCTTGTTTTCCTCCCGTTTGCACACAGCTCTGTGTATGCACAGAAGGCAAATTCTTGAGGAGTTTGATGAGAAACTTCGTGTACACGAGCCGAGTGCCCAAGGTGATGTTCAGGTTTTCATCGAATGAAAAGCAGTTTACTTTCAATTCGGCCCGTGTTTCTGAAGTGAAGCGTTCTATTTCGTTGGTCAAACAGGGTAACTGTGTTCAAGCTGTTGAATTACTAGAAAAAGTGTGTTAACTCTATTTCTGAACGTAATAAGTTGGTGAGAATTGCGGACAAACATTGGTGGGACACAGTGGACGAATATATGGATGACCCTATCGCTGAAGGGCCTAATGACTCCCTTCGTCTCAGGCAATTAGGAAAAGATAGACCAACTCCAATGTTTCAGCCACTCAGTCTAAACCCTATTCAAAAGGAGGTTCGCATCAACGTGGGGGCTATGGAGGCGGTCCTTTCCAGGACCCCCAGCAATCTTTTCGAGACCATCAACAATTCCCTGGTTTCATGGGAGAATTCCCTTCGTATGGACCAACATCTTTCCCCGGCAACGGTTCCCAGCAGATTTATGGAGTCGGGACTTACCCGGGGGACGGCCCAACCCTCGTCTACTCTCAGACATTTGGACAAGGCCAGTCTGCAAGAGGCGGGACAGGTATGTGTTCAATCTGTTTCTACTGCAACGGTCCAGGACACTGGGCTAACAACTGTCCCAGAAAGATCAGAGCATTGACATCCGGTAATCAGACAGCCCCAGGACCCAAAAACTGAATTCTCATCAAAGTTATCGGTAAGATCGGTTGTAAATTTTAGTAAGAATGATGACATTTTCAATAGAGGTGAAGTGAAAAATATTGAAGACATTAGAGTTACATCTGTCAAAGGCAGGTTAAGATTTTTGGAGATATACGTTAAAGGCTTCCGATAACATTTGTAATGTTATTGAATTTGGTTACTTGATGCCATTCAGTAATGAGCCCCCTTGTTCTTTTTCTACTAACAACAATTCAGCTTTAATGCATGGAGAGTTTGTTACGTCAGCTATAGCAGATTTAGTGAAATATGGAGTTGTTACGGAATGCGATGCCGTGCCTTATGTTGTGAATCCTTTGTCCGTTTCGGTAAACGCGAAGGGAAAAGAAAGGCTAATTTTAGATCTCAGATATGTGAATTCTTATGTCGATAACAAAGAGTTTAAAATGGAAGACGTAAAAGAAGCCTTGAACTATGTATCTACTGCTGGTTTCATGTTTAAGTTTGATCACAATTCCGGTTACCATCACGTAGATATACACCCAGATCATTTTAAGTTTTTAGGATTTTCATGGAATGACGTTAATGTAAAAATTAATGTCTTTAGATGCTTACCTTTTGGTCTATCCTCTGCGCCGCACATCTTCACAAAGCTTTTTAGACCGTTAATACGAAGGTGGGGATCTAAAGGATTTAGAATGATGGTCTATCTAGATGATAGCTTTGGTACAAATGATTGTTTTCAGTCTACTTTAAAGATGTCAGAATCCGTGCTAGCAGATTTAAAGGGAGCAGGGTTTGTACCTAATGATCAGAAAAGTGTTTAGATTCCTGTGCAGTGTCTGGAGTGGCTAGGTTTTACCTGGAATCTTAAACACGGAACATTGGATATCAACGTAGGTAAAAGACAAGACATTCTGGATGTAGCAACCGACGTCATAAACAGGTCGAACGCGATTTTTGCCAGAGACGTAGCAAAACCTACAGGAAAGATCATCTCAGTTTGGGGAAGTCTTGGTAATGTGTGTAGGTTTAAAACTAGATCGTTACATAGTAATATCTGTCAAAGGAAAACCTGGGATACTCTGGGACTCTTTAGTACATAGTATGTGGTCCTCGGATGAGGTTCGTAGGAACTCTACTTGGCGTTGACTCAAGGCTATGGTGATTACCTTAAACAGTTTTTGTCAGAAGTTGTATGGTAAAAGTGTGTTGGTTCGTACAAATAAACAGGGTGTCTCACGCCTCCTAGAAGTAGGAAGTATGCGTACAGACTTACAACAGTTGGTTTCAGAAGTGTTCAAGCTAGCTGAACAGTATAGGTTTTCTTTGTGTATTCAGTGGATACCTAGAGGAAACAATACGTTGGCGGATCAGTTTAGCAGGATAAAAGACTTTGACGACTGGTCTGTGCATGATAGTGTTTTCAAGCTCTTCGATAGTAAATTGGGTCCTCACAACTGTGATCTGTTTGCAAACAACAACTATAGCAAGGTCACACCACAGTCTTTTCTAAGTACGCATGCCCAGGGTCAGCTGGGATTAACGCCTTCGCTTTCGATTGGTCCAAATTCACGTGTTGGGCGGTTCCACCTGTGTGTTTGATAGCGAGGGCTATCAACCACTTTCGCACGTGCAGAGCTAGGGGTACTCTGGTTGTATCACGCTGGCAGTCAGCTTCTTTCTGGCCTTTATTAGTTTCAAACGATAAAGAGTTTGTGGTTGACGTGGTTGAGTATGTGAAGCCCGCCTGCTTCTTTAAAGGCGGCTCTCAGGCTAACAGTGTTTTTGCGTTAACTCCGTTTCATACTACCATTTTGGTTTTGAAAGTTGACTGTACTTAAAATGTAACTTTTTGTTATTCCCATGTTGATATTGGGATCAAGGGTGATGGTTTTTCTATTTCGTGTTTTTGTAACGAAACTTTTGATTAACATGTTACGCTCATTAGTATTTACATGTGTGTTATTTTTTTTTCTAACAGTTTCCAGGGTTCTGGATTCAAATTAGGATCCGTATGGGACGACATCAGGCATATGGAACAGAACCCTTCTCTCACACAGGCCACTGTTAATACAGAGCTTTTAGTAAGGGCCAGTCGCGCCGATAACACTATTAAAAAAATACGACTCTTATTTTTTTAAGTTTAAAGATTGGTGTGATACGGTACGTTTAGATTTTTTACCAGCTAAAGCTAGTACTGTAGCAGTTTATCTTTCGTTATTGGTACAAAAATCTGTATCGGTTTCGGTTTTGAATTCTCATGTTTATAGCATTAAGTGGCAACATGATTTTTCAGCGGTAGATAATCCATGTAATGACAAGTTTGTATTAACCGCCTTGGAAGGAGCAAAAAGGCTGGTGTCAAAACCAGTCTGTAAGAAGGTACCGTTGTCGACTAAGCATCTACTGAATATAGTGGAGAATTATAGTGATATCAATAGTTTGGTAGATCAAAGGATTTGTACAATATGCCTGCTTGGATTTGCAGGAGTTTTTAGATTTAGCGAACTTGCGCAAATGAAAGTGTCGGATTTAGTGTTTTTTAATTCGCATGTCGAAATTAACGTTACTAGCAGTAAGACTGATGTTTACAGAGAACGTAACAATGTGTTTATTGTCCGAACAGGAAGTTCTACATGTCCTGTGTTACATCTTGAAAGACATCTAGTTTTAGCTAAACTTGAAAAAAAATTCAGAACAATTTGTATTTAGAGCGCTAAAATTTTCGAAAAGTAACGGTAGATAATAAGCCTTTGTCTTATACAAGGATGAGAGAAATCTTCTTAGATGCTATTTCTAAGATAGGTCTAATAATTTATGGCCTTACAAGGAACAAAGGAGGGCATAAATATATGCTAATGACTACACTCACGTGGACGAAATCCAGAAACCAATATGAGAAATACACCTACAGCAGGACTGTTGGAGTGTTTTTTTCAAAAAGGGACATTGTTAACATCACTATGTCCAAAATTGTCAACATATCGAAATGAGTTATTTAGACATGCAAATTACATTTAACCTGATTTTTGTTTTTTTGTTTTTTTGGTTTTTTTTTTTTTTTTTTTTTTTGTCTTCGCTTGATCAGAAACGGCTCATTATAAAAACAAATTAACAAGGAATAGAAAAGTTAATTTGTAAGTTGCGAGTGATTGGAACATAAAGAACTGTAGAATTACTAGTTGCCTCTTCATTTTCGATTCGACTTTTTTTTATCATTATTTAAACGCAGTAAAATGATGAATTGAACTTAAATAGTTCACCTGAATATAGATGTGGTAACCCATGTGAAGACCTTTATGACAATCTTTGATTCTGTACCTTTATACACTTGAAAAAAAATGATAATATCTTAAATGCAAAATGAAGTGATACACATTGACGAGTTGTGAGTTTAGACATGTGGACAGTGTATCACCTGTTTCGATTGCACGGAGCAGATGCATTATCTACATATATACAAAGTATCAAGCTCGTGAAATACCGCCTCCTCCCCCAATCCCACCCACCCCAATTTGTCCAATTATTTAATAAATGTTGATTTACAATGACATATGTTTAAATCAAGCGAATGTTTGTTCCAGACTGGATCTGTACTGATTTTCTTCCACCGTTTGAGAAATCTACGTTGTTAGCTGAAAACAGATACTGTCATGGTCATCGATTTCAAGGGGACATTGCTTTATTTGTTATTGCAGCTATGTTAGCCATGATTACCATTCAAAATATGTCGAGTAGGCCTTTACCTAATATACCAGGTGAGCGCTGCAGGACCGTTGGACCTCTTGTTCGATATGCTAGCTTTTTAACTACTTACATCTGTATGTGATATATTCCGTTGACACTTCCTTCTGGGAGTTATATTTCATGTGCTTCATATATATAGAAATGACTTTATACAGTTTCAGTTATGAAATTATCTCCTTTTGTGTAGGCAAATGATGAACTGTAGGCGAGTGTCTAAACACACAAACAGATGTTATCTAAATCAGAGATGTATATATCACGCTATATACGTCACTGTCCGAATTGATTTGTCAATGTAAATATTTAACTTTTATCATCCAGTTGATCTCTAGAAAATATGATGAACCCAGAATGTATACACGGACGTATCTAAGTCCGTAATTTATACAACACAATTCGGCAACCGATTAAATATTCATTCAAATAAGTGAAAGCGCACCAACCACCTCTTTTTTTACAGACTGAGATATATACTATTGGAACAAATACATCAGTATAAAATTCTATACTCATAATTAACTGCATATGTAGTTATAAAAGCCGGAAGCAATTTGGATACAAAATGTCAGCATGTATTATTTTTTGACAGAAATTATCTTGGATAGATACGTTAATTAGAGGAATGCAGATGTAATTGTATTATTTTCATGCTTCATACAATCCCACTATTTTAGGAAGTTAATACGTGTTAAGTGTACAAACTAAATTTAGGAATTTCACAGAGAGAGAACTGTCCGGCCATGTCTCGCAAAGATAAGCAATGTGTCAATGAAGTATCTGACCAGACTCACGCATTTCATTCATTGATACTTCAAACTGGTCCTTATACATGTCCTCGTTATTATTACTGTTTCACACCTAAGTAGACTAAGGGTTTGGGGCTGAGATTATTTGATTAATATACCAATATAAGTAAATCTTGCATGTATAGGTATAATATTTTCGAGAAAAATAAGAATTGCAGAAAACTTCTTTAAGTCCGTGCATCATCCGGTCTAAGGTTGACAATTAAAATTAACAATATATATTATCAAACTGATCCCTGTCTGAAAATTCTGGCAAATTTCATAGGGCTGTCGTTGTTAGAATTATCTAATCCCTAAAAACTTTTTAAAAAATCATTTTCAGTCTGATGTTGCTTAGTATAACTGTTCTCAATCTCGCCTGTTCTTCTACAGCTGACGCTACCAGTCGTTAAACTTGTGACGTCACGGTCGATGGGCCCCATTCAGCGCAAGTCAACCTTCCGTTGGTAAGTAGCCAGAGTGACATCATTCTCGGCCCCCATCGGCTATCGAGTTAATCGCTATACTGTCAAAGTGAAAACGAAGGGCAGTGACTCTGGAATGACATGTGAAAATCGTGCAATTTATACGTCAATATCTCGTTACTGGGCTAGCACATTTTGATGCGGTTTTCAACCTTTTTTTTAAATTTTCAATCATAGATAATAAAACTACATTAATTAAATTTTCATGCAGGGTACACTTTGATACTCTGTCTACATGTAAACAATGTACAGTCTACATGTACACGGAACTTCATCGGTCCAGCGAAACTTTCTAATTTTTGTTTTATTTTATCTCGAAATTTCGAGATAGCAACTCGAAATTTCGAGTTATTCATCAGAAATTTTGAGATATTAACCCGAAATTTCGAGATAACAACTCGAAATTTCGACTTACTAACTCAAAATTTCGGATTACTAACTCGAAATTTCGAGTTAAAATAAAACACAACGTGGTCGGAATACGCTTCCGTACTATCGATCATGTCAATAAGGAGTCGCCGTAATCCTCGGACAGTTATGTTTTTTTGTTTTATTATTTCTATGGGGGGGGGGGAGAGAGAAGTCCATCAACTCTTCTTGACGTTTAATTAAAACTCTTTAAAACTCTGGCTATCGAGTTAAATGAACATTATCCCGCCATTTCTCTCATTTAACAAAGAAATACCGTTATAGGACTACACTAAATAAGTATACAATATTCATTCATAGTACAACACTCTAAGCAAAATGAAGCTATAAATATACTGTTCCACGTACCCGAACAATGGGTTTGGAGCACTTCATATACCGGTAATTCATTTCTAATAGAGTATGCCGGAACTACTGACGCTACAACATAAAACCGTACTGGACCTGATCCTCTCACCTCGGCGGCTCTCCCAAATCTAACATCCGACGAGACATAGACAAACGAACTGATCGGCAACATCGAAAACAAGACAATACTGGACATGACCATACAAGAAATTATTTCAACAATTGCCCAATATTTCAACAATTACCCAACACGCAACACCACGTTTACATAACAACACATGTCAATTTCAATTTTATTTCACTCCGTATGCAATAGCATAAAAGATTGAGAATAAACATACAAATAATAACATTTACATTTACACAAGATGGCGGAGAACAGTATCCATAACCAGTAAGATTAAGACTCAAAATTCATAAGCATTCATAAATATCAAGCAAATTTTAAACAGAGCGGTGTTCTGAAGCACCAGTACTCGGAAGCGTTACTTTCGACAATTGAAAATGTATAGATTAATTAAGAAACACTCAATTGCTCAATCAATTATCTCGAATATACAGAGCCCGTTAACTGACATGCTCCATACTTATTTTATTTCGTTTTTTCGAAATATTAATTCGTTATTTCGAAATATTATTTCGTTTTTTCGAAATAATAATTCGTTTAAACGAAATATTATTTCGAAAAAACGAAATAAGATAAGTATGGAGCATGTCAGTTAACGGGCTCCATACGAATAGCATAAGTGAGAAATAATTCGTGTATTTGATAAGAACATTTTAAATGTAACAGTGTAACATACACAGGAAAGGTGACGTACATATAACAGCAAGCCGCGCGCATGCCGTACATGTATTCGTTAAAACCGAGCGGCATGGACTTTGAGATAAACAAATCTAACAATTTTATTATACTGTCTTATCTAACGTTCTATTACTTTATCTTCTCTCCAAAGACGAAGCAGCTTCAATTTTAAACTCATGTTACACGATCTTAGCTAATCTGACTCCGGGCTAATCCTGATAGATAAATAATCCGTACTGTAGGACTAACCATTACAAGCGGTCGCCGTCATTAGGACGCTCTGTTTAGCGACAAACACGGAAACGAAATTGTCGTGCAGTAAGAAACGATGGCAGAAGAAACGAAATTGGCAAGTATTACAGAGAATTTTCAATGCAGCAACGTTGAATTTTATGCTAAATAAGTTAAAGATATACCCGCAATGATGTTATATTAACGTGAAGGTGTGTCAAACCGGTTTAGCAGACTGGCAGATGTTGTCAGCAGTTTCAACATTCGATTTATCAACGGATCTTGCAAACGATCTTACTTTTATCATTGTACGCCTATAGAAACACGAAACAACTTAACAAGTCGGATAGTATTTCTGCTATCCGAGATTACCTTTTTGTGATTACGATGAATACGATTTTTAATCGTGTACTTTCACTTCCATAATGTATTTACATGTAGAGATTGTGTAAAAAACCACTTTTTATTTTCATTTTTACTTTGTATGTTGGAAACCTATACTAAAATACATATCTTGTTCCTTAACAACAACTGAAGTTGCAGATTATTTTCTCACTTTCACACTTTAGGTGTACTATTGTCAGATCTAGATCAAAAGTAAAACACGTTTTTCCAACTTACACTAATCATGTTTGTTGGCCCAGACTGAAATTTGGGATGGGTCTTTACTGAGTACCAGGGAAACCCATGGGAAGGGGCTGTGGCCCCTTACCTTTTCATGTCCATTTGGTTTGGGGAATTGAGCCCTGGTGGACTTGGAGAAGGGTGGATGTGTTACCACTGCGCCACCTGACCACCAAAGATTGTCTAAAGTTACTATACATATCTTAGATGAAATGAATTCTAGAATACAATCATAACATGGTTTTTACATCATCAGCTTGTATATAAGCATTGCTTGTACATACAGAAGCCTGATGCATTGTATGCCACATGTACATAATGTTATGTACAATGCTTCATCATTATATTGATTTGAGTGACAATGACAATTCTTTTTTTATTTTTAGGCACACAGTGATGGTAATGCACTAGAACAGGTAATTCATTACAATTTCATAGAACAGATAATGTTAAATTGTCAAATTGTGTCTGAAGGAGTAAAAAGTACTGAGCTAGTTTCATATAAATATATCCATTGGTATTGTTTCATAGATTTTCTGTCTTATTTATACCAATAGTTAGTCTTTATTTCAGATAATGCATGTCTTTCTTTCAAGAACTCTGAGTAGTGCCATTACTATTAGAAATTTCAATGTAATAACAGCTTTCTTCGGTTTCAATCAAATACTGTATATCAGCAAATTAAAAATTATTTTTCAAAAATCAGATTTTCATATTTTCAGCAAAATATATTCCACTTTATCATCATACTTTATTGATTTAATCACAGTATGGTAATACCCATGAGAAAATGATATTCAGATCCCATTTGTTTTGGAATTGGTTAAAATTGCAATGTGAAATGACTGGGATAACCAGGATCCTGGTAAGATATTTTTACCTGACAGGGCCCATGATGAGATCCTGCTGGGATTCTCAGGTATATTTTCTCTTGGGTAGACAGTTATTTTATTTTTTTATCTGATGTATATCTGTGGAATGTATTGTACATAGATATACAGTATATAAGGCACTCATACTAAGTTCATTACATGTACTTGTAGTTTTCATAGTATGTACAATATATGTCATATGATTTAATTCACATCACAATTGTACTTATTTAAATGTAATGACAGGACATATTTGTCTAGGATACAATTTATTATAAGCCAGGAATTTTTGAACATGTACAAGTTCTTTAACTGATATTTTAAAGTTTACATGTACAGTATGTATGATGAGGGTTAGTTTATTACATAGTTATCTTTATATTCTAAAAGTTTCTTCATAACTTAGCGGGTATACCAGGTGGGAGTAGGTGTGTGTTGGTAAATCTAAGTGTACATTTGATTTGTTTCCTCTCAAATCCAAAGGAATCACCACCATCTTACCATGCCACAGCTGACCAATCTGCAGTGGATATGCCTGAGGGCCTTCCTCCATATGGGGCTAATGGATACTCTGGTAGGTTGTGTAAGATCTTCATTTATTGTTTTCTGATATGAATTACTGCAGTATTAAGTGCAATGTAACCTGGTCAGTTCAGTACTACTTCTGCTGTAAAATTATACTGTGGTTGTAAACCTTTAGTCAGTTATCAGTTTGAATTGCATTACCGGTAATGTTAACGGATTTCATTATAGTATAGTATGGAATTTGTCATAAATATGTACATTGTAAAAAATGATAAAACTGCATAAATTGTCATTTTAATGTTCTATCAAATTTCAGAACCTCCGCCATCGTACGATTCACTGTTTGGGAAGGTGAAGGCTGCCAAAGCCTCATCCAGTAACAATGCTCAGTTTGCCAAGAGCTTCGTAGGCATACTTATGGGAACCTGTAAGTTAAGACAACCTATGTTTTGTTTTCTGTGTTACAGTTCATTATCTGTACACCATTTGACACAGTAGTTTGAATTTTTATGCCTTTATTGGTTTAATTCTATATTGTTTGTTTTATTACTTGATATTTACATACATTGAAGCTGCTGAACCGAAAAATTGTAACTCTAAACTCTGTTTACCAGATATTTGTATGTTTATACTTTGCTTAGATGGACATTTGTTTGTATTAACATTTTTTAGCAAGATATTTGTAACTTAAGACATTGGTTTACAGGACATTTTTATAGGTATAAACATTGTATTACTGTGCATTTGTATGTATATTTATTGTTTTACTAGACATTGCTATGTTAAGATAATGTTTTATTGGGCATATGTTTTTTAACATATTGTTTTACTGTACATTTATATTTAAAGACATTATTTTGCTGGACATTTGTACATACATGTCCATAGAGTGTATGTCTATATCTAGTTTGAAGGGCATGTATGCTGGACATTTGTACATACATGTCCATAGAGTGTATGTCTATATCTAGTTTGAAGGGCATGTATGCTGGACATTTGTACATACATGTCCATAGAGTGTATGTCTATATCTAGTTTGAAGGGCATGTATGCTGGACATTTGTACATACATGTCCATAGAGTGTATGTCTATATCTAGTTTGAAGGGCATGTATGCTGGACATTTGTACATACATGTCCATAGAGTGTATGTCTATATCTAGTTTGAAGGGCATGTATGCTGGACATTTGTACATACATGTCCATAGAGTGTATGTCTATATCTAGTTTGAAGGGCATGTATGCTGGACATTTGTACATACATGTCCATAGAGTGTATGTCTATATCTAGTTTGAAGGGCATGTATGCTGGACATTTGTACATACATGTCCATAGAGTGTATGTCTATATCTAGTTTGAAGGGCATGTATGCTGGACATTTGTACATACATGTCCATAGAGTGTATGTCTATATCTAGTTTGAAGGGCATGTATGCTGGACATTTGTACATACATGTCCATAGAGTGTATGTCTATATCTAGTTTGAAGGGCATGTATGCTGGACATTTGTACATACATGTCCATAGAGTGTATGTCTATATCTAGTTTGAAGGGCATGTATGCTGGACATTTGTACATACATGTCCATAGAGTGTATGTCTATATCTAGTTTGAAGGGCATGTATGCTGGACATTTGTACATACATGTCCATAGAGTGTATGTCTATATCTAGTTTGAAGGGCATGTATGCTGGACATTTGTACATACATGTCCATAGAGTGTATGTCTATATCTAGTTTGAAGGGCATGTATGCTGGACATTTGTACATACATGTCCATAGAGTGTATGTCTATATCTAGTTTGAAGGGCATGTATGCTGGTCATTTGTACATACATGTCCATTGAGTGTATATCTATATCTAGTTTTGTATGCTGGACATTTGTACATACATGTCCATAGAGTGTATGTCTATATCTAGTTTGAAGGGCAACTACATGTTACATGTTCATGTACATTAGCTCCAATGATAGTGTATCCTTTATGTTGATTGTGTTTGTGACCTATCTGTATGTTTTTGGTTCTGGATATTTAGAATTTACTAATTGTTGAATCTGACACACTTGTTTTTTCAACAGTGGCCTGTACCATTATAATGGGAATTTTCCTGGCGATTCCAATAGCAATGACAGCTATAGGTAGGTCCATCATGTTGAGTATTCTTTGTTAGTTTGGAACATTTTTCTAGTTAACTGATATGCACATACACCACAAGTGTCCATTTCACAAATTCAATTGCTCTGTTGACAATCTTCAATATATGTCGGTACAGATATATAGGTGTTGAAATACCATTACATGTTACATAATACTTGTATTCCTCCAGTTGATTCTATTTAAGATGTATTTAAAGCTTGTTGAACAAAATTTGTGTCGTTGAACACCAGTTACAAACTTTACCTCTTTATTTTTCTCCAACCCAGTTCTTGAGAACATTAATATGATATGGTATGCAGACATGTACAAAGGAGATGTTTGTAATTCTGTTTATGTCAACAGGTTGAATATCATTTTTGAAAGGAACAAATTTATCATTCAGCAATTGATATGACCAGATATTCCAATGTGAGCAACACCTTGGATTGTGTTTGATAGGTGTATAATGACTTGATGATGTTTTAGCTGAAATTGTTAACTAGTGATAAATTGTGGTTCGTTTTTATGTAACACTTCCCATTTACGTTAGTAAACTTATGGATATCTCCTTAAGTGTTGATATCATTGAATAAGTAAGAATATATAATCACTGGTTGACAGGAGGTGTGTATCTACATCAATGTCCAGCTGAGAGGTTTATCCCTATCTATCTATTGGTGGCTGGAGTGTTTGGGATTATCAAGAATCTGTCCAGTCTAGGACAGAAACTGAGAAATAAGAAAGAAGAAGGAGAGGATGATGATCAGAAAAATGTGAAGACAAATCCAGCAGACATGTTACTGAACTGCTTTTTGTTCGCCTGGTTTATTGCAGGTAAGACTTACACTCGTTCCTTATTTTCAAGCTGCCTAGTCATTACATATTTGACATGTAAGAGTTCTGTCCCTTTATCAAGACTGATATCTAGGTAGCAGCCTGCCAATTGATGTCAGTAACTGACAACTGTACAAAGATATGACTTCCCACCATGTCTGCTCTTACAAGCAATGTTGGTTGTATCATACGTATCTATGATAATAATGCCTCCATATTTCACTTAATGTGTGGCTACCATATCTATAACCCATGGAAACATGTTGCCCTCTTTTATATAGGGAATTCTGGTTATGCACTTATGGTACTTAGCCATCACTCCTATGATAATCTGATTCCCATTTTTTTATAGGAAATGTGTGGGTATATCGTACCTATGGAAACTTCAGTACTGATGAGACCTCTCAAATGTACTGCCATCCTACCTGTTACTACTTTGCCTTCTGGATCATCACATCTACCTATATCCTAGGGGGACTCATCTGCTTTCTGACTTGCTGTGGAGGGATTGTGGCAGCCATCACCACAGCAAAATAAAGCTTAGTAACTGAGATGAGAGAAGAGAATCTAGATTAATCTGTAAAACTGGTACAAGGTATTAATGTAATTATATGTACAATTAATAATGCTCAAACACAGCTTCCAGATGATCAGAAATGTTTAGATATATTCAGTTTTTCTCTTTTTAGAGAGGTACATAAGTGGATTACGTATTGTGGTGTAATTGCTTGCTTTCGGTATAATTACATGATTTTTAGTACATGTACAGGTATTCATATAAGTAAAGATTGTTTGCTTAATAATACTAACACTTACTTATCACTTGTTGGGCCTATATTACATGGTCTACATGTATATGATGCAGAGTAAGGATTCCATTCACAGTGTACAAGTTATGACACTTGATTACCAAGGAAATCTAAAGAGACTAAAATTGATCTGTTGTCATCAAAGCAATACTTAATTGTTACTATTTTCTTTCTTTCTACAATGTGATTTCTTCCAAATATTGTCTCCTGAGGCACCCGTCCTTGTATTACCTCAGCTGTTCTGAGGAGATAAAACTCCAAACATACTAATTTCATTCAGGACTTTAAACTTGAAAAAACGGAGCAAACTATGGTGTCATGAATAATTTTTTTAGCTTTAAATGCTATATAAAACAATAATTCAAAAGATACAATACATTTCTGATATTTATAAAGTGTATCAATATAGAAATTGTTTGTCTTAGTATCATAAAATATAACAATATTGATGCTATGTGTCTAGAACAGACCTCTTGTTAAAATTAAAAGTGTTGTGTCCTAACGAGAACCCTGACTATTTTAGGGCAGTTAAGTCATATTTATTTTTCCTGATGTATTTTTTATAAAGGCCACATGATGTCATGGTGTTTATCTTAAAATCCACAAGGCCAGATCAAATGTATTTACAGTTTCTTGTTATATTTTGTTGTTAAACTTTTCTCATAATAATTCTGCGTACAGTTAAATACATAGATATAACTGATTGATGTTGTAAAATAACAGCTTTCAGTCAATATGATTATGAATAAGTCTTTATAACATGTCATACAAGTATTTTACATTTGCTTTTTGCATTTTAAATATTCAAAGTATATATTGATCTGTGTCAGAGATAATCAGTCAGTAATATGTGTATCATTACTGTATATATATTATTGATCTTTTATAGTCCCAATTACAGAAATCCATTTATTGAGAAAAGAATATCAAGTTTACTGGGAAGATTTACTCTCATAGTTTTAAATGTACAAGCCTTATTCTGATTCTGCATTTGTACATTGTCATACATAGTACTTAAAGGACTTTATACTGGTCAGATTTTAATTCATAAACACATTTAATGGCATATGACCTCAGTAGGGCATGACCTACATGTAAATTGGATGACCTCATCACGGAGTTAGCAATAGTGTATATGTAGAAAGTGTATGCCTCAAATTTTGTAATATATCAATGGATAATTTAAATTTACTAATCAAAAGTTAAGAATGATATTTTCAAACATTTTAATTAGTATGTTGTGATTGCTATACATTTACACTAATACATGTAGGAATTAGAAATGATATATCCATGAGCCTTATTCTCTAAGTACTCCACAACAAAATCTTAATTTGTGGGGTTTTTTATCTGAAGAACTTTTCACCTTGAACATATTGATTGATTGTTCCTTTATCAAAATTAATGATTTTTTTTTTCAATGGAATTTTGTGTCAATAAGAAATTAAAAAATATAGTTATGCCTTGCTGGAAACTTATTTTATTTCTGTAACTTACAGTGTTGTGCGTTGTGTTATTTATGTTTTGTATTAACTGTGTAATCTACAATATTATGTATACTGTATAATTGGTCCTGAAGTATTGGGGGATGTCCCCAATAGATTCTTCTATTTTGCCTTTATTTTCCTCTTGATACATGAGCAAAAGCACACTATGAAATATATACTTACTTGAAACTGTCTGAAATTAATGCCTTGAGTCCTGTATTTAACATGCAATACCTCCATTTGGTTGTAAAATATCTTTCAGCAATTTGTCGTAATACTGAGACTTTCTTCTTAGAATAAGTTCAAAAATGGAACATAACACATGTACATGTAAATCTACTTTGTATTGATGATACTTGAATCTCAAATCTGATACCTTATTGTGCTAGATTTGCTATATAGATTAATATTTCTTTTGTAATAAGCAGTTATGTTTCCTCACAAGATTGTCCTATTTAAAATTAAGGGATTGTTTATAATTAATCAGTGAAGACGAGTTTAATGAACACAAATTTAGAGGTTTGAAGATGGATATACAGTAACACTGATCAGATTATCAAT